>NW_007070630.1:161354-194837 GCF_000164805.1 Carlito syrichta | reverse complement strand
AAACAACCCCATTATAAAGTGGGCAAAACATATGAACAGACACTTCTCAAGGAAGGCATCCGAGCAGCCAACAGACACATGAAGAAAGGCTCAACCTCACTAATCATCAGGGAGATGCAAATCAAAACCACACTGAGATACCACCTAACTCCAGTCAGAATGGCCATTATCAACAACTCAAAAAATAACAATTGGGATACATTTTTAAAACGCAAATGTACTCGAAACTCAGGTTGAGGATACAGATATCTGCCCCTTACTGCAAGCTTCCTACGGACCAAGCACAGTGATACAGTCAGGGCTAGGGCTAAGCATGTTCCCATGCAAGTCATGCACCAAGTCAATGCATCGCCATGTTCCTGCGAGGAACAATTAACTCCCCAACTTCACTAATGTGGGAAGCAAGCACGTTCACTGCCCGTGAGAGGCCGTGCATTCAGCAAGGGGTGACGCCACTAGCTGTGCTGCCAAAAACGGACAGCATTCGGAGGGCAGAGCAACAATGGTCAGTAACAGTCGGATCCTTCTAGATGCTCCCCTGGATGGAGCCGTCCCAGGCCACAGGCTGCGGTCTGGTTCTGATATTGAGCAGATCAGCAGAAGGAGGAAAAAGGTCTCCGGGGCAGGGTGCCAGGAGGGGCGGCGCAGGACCGGCACCAAGGAGCGTCCTGCCCTTGGCGACTCTCGCCACCACCCTCCGCCCTGCGCACGCGTGGGACGCCTCCAGGCCTGACAATGGTGCAGCCTCGTCTCTGTTGCACAGACACCTGCGAGGGACAACTGCACGTGTGTGGACAAAGATGTATGCACTGTCAAGAGTCTGTCGATGCTTGGCCCGATTTTCATGGAGATGTTTCTGTCATTTTACCATTGAGTTGTTCAAGTTCTCTGTAGCCCCAGATACCAGCCCTCATCAGATATAACTTTTGCAAATGTCTTCTCCTCGTGTGGGTCTTGCCTATACGTCTTGGAAGTGCTGTATTTAATGAACAGAAGCTTTAAACTTCCATGGAGTCTAATCTTGTTTTTCTGTGATGACCATTGCTTTCCATGATTTAAAAAAACTTTACCTACCTGCAAGTTATAAAGTTATCTGCTATCTCATCTGTTTTCATCTAATAGTGTTCTATTTTAATTTTCTCTCTCAATTCAGGGATACATGTTGAATTAAAAGGTGTGTGTAGGTGGGGCTCGAGGTTGACTTCTTCCCAAATTGTGAAGACTCTTTTCTCTACTGGACAGTTTGGTCCCGTTGACAAATATCAAATGCCACAGAAGTGAGGCTCTATTTGGGGTTATCTCTTTTACGAAAGAAAATCTAGGCCAGACATGGAGGTTTCCCGCCTGAAATCCCAGCACTTTGGGAGGGGGAAGAGGAAGGAGAGCTTGACTCCAGGAGTCCAAGACCAGTCTGAGCAACACAGTGAGTTGCCAGCTCTTCCAAAAAAAATTTTTTTTTAATTAACCAAGTGTGGTGGTTTGCAGCCCCAGCAATTCAGGGGGCTATGCAGGAGGATCATGTGAGCCCAGCAGTTGCAGGCTGCAGTGAGCCAGGATGGTGTCACTCCAGCCGGGGCAACAGAGTGAGAAGACCCTGCCTTAAAAAAAATTTTTTTTAAAGCAAAGAAAATCTACACCTAAATCAGCAACAACATCTACACACAGATATATTCTTTATAATCACATCATCAAAAATTGGGACTCACAGCAATGTCTGGGGCCTTCCTTAAATCTTTCTTACAATTTCAATAGTTATTAGGAGTACAAGTACTTTTTGGCTACATGATTGCATTGTATAGCAGAGAAGTCTGACAGGCATGAAGAGTCACTTACATACAGAAGCTAAACACTGGGTGCACACGGGCATAAGGATGGGAATGACAGTCCCTGTGGACTCCTAAGAAGGGGAGGGGGCAACGCAGAAGAGCTGGATCTACCCACTGGGCACCATGCACATGGCCACCTTGGAGATGGGCTCCACAGAGTCCCACACCTCATCGACAGGAAAGATGCCCACAGAACAAAGCCTACAAGTTCCTTTCACATTCAAAATAAAATAAAATTTTATAAAGGATGTTCATTTGCGTGCATTTATTAAAGCAATCATATGGTTTGTCTCCTTGGTTCTATTAATATGGTTCAGTAAACTGACTAATTTTACAATGTTAAGTAAAATGATAGTTTGGTTTTGTGTCAGCTTGACTGAAACACAGGATGCCCAGAAGTATGGGCAAAAATTATTCTGAATTTTTCTGTACAGTGTTTGTAGACATTTGGAGAATTCCAATAACATTGGCATCTGTAAAATGAGTAAAGCAGATGGCCCTCCATAAAGTGGGTGGCCCCATCCAATGAGTTGAAGGTATAAATAGAAATAAAACCCAGATTTTCCCTGGAGTAAGACCCTTCTGCCTGCCTACATGTGCAGGAGCAACAGTGAGCTCATGTCTTCAGTGTCCATCTGAAACATACTTTCTTGCTGGGTCTCAAGTCGTCCAGCTTTCACAGGAAATGGACACCATCAGCACTTGGTCTTCAGCTTACTAACTACCAACCTTGAGAATTCTCAGCTCCTGTAACTAATAAATACACACACACACACACACACACACACACACACACACACACACACACACACCTTGCTGGGTGTTTTCCCCCTCTGGAAAAACTTAATAAGCATACAGTCTGGAGATCAATGTCATGAAGACATCAATTAGCATTATTGGCCTCACTTTATCATAGTTTAGCCATAACATACATCCATGTTTGAGAACATAAAATCAGTATGTGGTTTGGGGTAATTTTTTTCTTTTCACGTTGCCTTCAATTAAGTTCCTGTGTTTCTACACTTCACAGCTAGAATCACCTTTCTCTCTTACTTCGTACAAATAATTATGCTCTAATTAAGAACAAATAATTAGCCAGGCGAGGTTATCTCTTGCCTGTGCCAGCACTTTGGGAGGCTGCGACAAGAGGACTGCTTGAGGCCAGGAGTTCAAAACCAACATAGACAACATAGCGAAAAAAGGATCCCAAAATCAGCAGGGTGTGGTGGCAGATTCCTGTATTCCCAGCTATTCAGGAGGTGGAAGCAGAAGGGTCAAGGTTGCGGTGGCGATGACTTTGCCACAGCACTCCAGCCTGGGCACCAGAGTGAGACCCTGGCTCAATAATAAATCAATATGTACTTCACAAGATGTCATAATGGAGCACAAAGCCATAAAGCACAATCTTGGAAATCTACATGTTGCTAAGATTTGGCATTCGAGGATGAGCAATCAAAAAACCAAAAACTGTGAATGGAGGTGAAAGGTTATTCAGGAGAACACTTCAGGCAGCGCTTACCTTAAATTAGCTAGTCCTCAATAATCACAAGACCTGAACCAGAACCATGTTGGTGCAAAAATAAATAAGATTCTGTTCATCAATAAAACAATAACATATGTTCTTAGCTTCCAAATCGTTGAAAGTATTAGGTTCACGAGCCTGCAAATGAAGCTTTTTCTTGCCCATTTCCCAAACACACAAGTATTCCTCTGGACTGAGTCATAATTAACCTAGGAGTAGCTGGCAGAGTGAAACCACAGGATAGGCAAAGGAATGTGAGAGGGAATCAACACTGTGAGGCAAACACTGTCACGCAGAAGAGCACGCAGATTGCTGGTCAGGAGCTCTGAGGTGGGCACCAAAGGCGGGGGGCAGGGAAAGGATGGCTCTCGGGAAGGCTGAGCAGGACACACAGCAAGGCGCACGGCAGGGATCCGGGCAGACCCCTCGAGGCTCAACAGTCAGCAAGGCGCCACTGACCGCTCATGGTTGCTCTCTCCATGGGCCTCTCTCAGCCGCCTCACGAGCCTTCGTCTGTATCGCTCCTGTGTGGAAGCCAGCCTCATCCCCGTGTGCTGCCCCAACCAATGCTTCATGCTTCCCCTCAAATGCCGATTTTGTCGGCTGCCCCTCACACACACAAACCAAGCCATCAATGAATGTGTGGCACAAATACTGGCCATGATTAAGCACCAGTCTCGCTATGTGGCCGCCTCACATGAACAGTAAGTAACTGCATAATTATTTCATAAATGTCACCGCTGAAGTTGCCTGCAAAGGAACAAAGGTCGAGCCTTTCCTGCTTGTCACGACAACGCCCACCAAGGGTGGCCGATAAATATTTGTTGCATAAATTAATTCGCAAATTTCAAAAAACTGTCCTTGAATATATCTTCGACAATTACTAACACTAATGAAAGCATCTTCTACCATTTATCATATTTCATGTCACTTTCATACCAGGAAGTGCTGGGCACTGTTCTACGCACACTACATGAACTCAGTCCTCAGAGGTTGGCATAATTAGTATCTCTGTGTAACGAATGAGAAAACAAATGCTCAGAAAAGGGCACATAGCTAGCCTCGGGTTTCAATGCAAGGTTCAAACCCAGGAAGTCTGGTTCTACAGCTCATTACTGGTTTCAATTTTAAGCCAACTACATCAAAATGATGGCCATTTAAAGCTACCGAAAGCATCTTGTAAAATATTTAAAGTTCTGAGATTTCCCGTTTTAGCTAGGCAATTCTCACACATGTATAGGGACTTACAGAAAATGTCAGCACTTTATTCTAGGTGCTGATCTTATAAGAGTTTTTTTTAAAAGAAACCAATTTCGCTCATAAGAGGACCCTGAACATCTATCATCAAACGACAAAACAGGGATTGGCACATAACACCAATAAGGCAACCTGATCCAAATCCAGGTGAAGCCAGGTCCAATGTGAGGCCCAAAGCCTCACTGGTGCCTCAACCACTCATGTACACAGTCCTTACTTGTACCCAACAATTGTAAAATAAAAGAAAATAAAATGCGTGAAAAAAGAAACCAATAATTTAAGGTTTTCTAGTTACCTATTGCTTTTTATATATTATAATCTAAATGCCAAGAGGAATTGCTGAAGTAAGAAGAAATAAATCTGAGTCAGGGCTGGAACAGTCATTAAAACTGATATCTTTTTTTTTTTCATTAATGGAACAAAGAAATGTATCTTATTTTACAGAATCTATGATGTTGACTATAAAAGAGGTGCTGAGTAAAAAATGTAAATGTTGAAACCATTCATGATGCTTTTTGTTCCTTTAATAATGTCAAACCAATTAAAAAAGAACATTGTCAATACCCTGTTTAAAAAAGAAACCATATAGCGTTGACTCCATAGTCTAATTTTGTGATTACCTCAGAAGCTGGAAATCCTAACTCATATCAACATGAATGGATCCAGTGCCCAAAGGTCAGTTTGTATTTCAGCACTCCAGAAAACTAGATGACGTATCTACATCTCATCTTCAAATTAGATATAATTTTTTCTTACGTTGCTGTTAACTCAGTGAATCACCGCTGCAGGAAGAGAGCTGATGCCACACTGTACGCAGTGTGTTTACGTGGGCTGTTGAGCAAGTCAGAACAGGACCCACTGAAATGCACACTTGCATGCCTAATCAGACTCTCCTCCATCGCTTCGTTTCACTCAACCAATTCAATTCACTTTCTTCAAGAAAGTGGAGCTGCAGGGTGCTACTCATGTATCCCCCACGACACCACGTTTCCTCTCGACACTGACATGGGTAAATAACAGAGTAAACACAACCCACCTGGGTAGCTGATTCATAAATGAACCTGCAAAGGCCAGCAGGCATTTCCTGCAGTGTCTGATTAATGCATACTCATTCAGTAGTGCCCAGAAACTGCATTGACAATGTCCTTAGAACTCCATGGGTTAGTAGGAGCAAGAAAGGGCTTAAAACGATGGCAATTTCGACTGAGAAGAGACGACAATGTGGAAAAAATAGGGCAATGAACAGATGACAGAGAAGTAAAAAAGTTAAATATCATCAGAATGATAACCAGGTTTGTATTCGGGGCTTTGAGAGGGGAGCACACCTTGACTTTAAACATTATGAGCCTCTATTTGCATTTTGTTAAACAAAGATTACTGTTGTAAATAACTGTGAACTTATTTAAGGCATACTTGAAGACATAAGATATAAAAAAGCAATTGATACCATTACCAATAAACTATGCTACATTCTATCTGATGAGGAGAAACAGTAACATGACTTTTTTAACAATGGAAACATTGTCACAGTTATGCAACCACTACTGTCTCTGCCAGAAAGTAGGTGGGCAACATTCAGCAGCTGAAGCTAGTAAATCAGGAAGATAAACATACATGTAGGGAAACCACTCGAATCTTCTTAGTTCTACAGGACTTTCTGTTCATCACCACACCTTCAGTGCCACAGACATTTAGTGACACAAAAACATGGCTGGGTTCTGCAATTACCGATGAATCACTATCAAGCCATCATTTGCTATTTCATGACTGTGAGACACTAGCACTATTTAGGTTTTTAAAAAGGGCCGGGCTCGGGGGCTCAACCTGTCATCCCAGGACTTTAGGCGGCTGAGGAGAGTCGACCGCCTGAGCCCACAGGTTCCAGACCAGCCTGGGCAGCTTGGCGAGACCTTGTCTCTACAGCAATTCAAAAATTAGCCAGGAAACGTGGCGCGAACCTGTAGTTCTGGCTACGTGGAAGGCTGAGATGGAAGGATCGCCAGAGTGCAGCAGGGCGAAGCTGGGGTGGCCGTGAGCGGTCACGGCACTCCAGTGTGGGCGATGGAGTGGGACTCCGACTCAAAAAGCAAGTCCATAAGTGAGAAGAAACTATTTTAGGTACTGTCTTTAGCAACCAAATCGATGGACGTGGATGAGCAGATTCATGTCGGGCAAACGTTTAAAGCGTCTTGCTCCCTGTGCTCCCTGCGATACTCTCTGAAAAGCCTCCCTCCTTTCTCTATCCCACTGCCCCGTCTGGGCTTTCACTGTGGAATGAAAGCGCGCAAAGGCCTGCACAAATGTCAGGGCTGCGACGCTTCTGCCCCGGAGCAAAGAGGAAACGAGAAAAGGCACGTTGGCCACGGCTTCGCCCACGTGACCTGAGGAAAGGCTTGACCCCAAGGAAACGCTCAAGAAATTGGACCCTATGATCTCTCGGATTTCTGGCTGAAAGGATCATTTTAATCATGTTGGGTATAAGAGCAAGCCCTGCATATAGCACCTTTCATACGGGCTGCACAGCTACAATTTTAGCCGCTCGGGCGTCTGCAGTATTTCATACTATAGTCACAGCTGCTGTCACTTCTGCAGTAGCCATAACCTTAGGTCAAGCTTTTATTTCTCTTTGAAGGGCTTTAAATAAGAACATACCTGGCAATAAATTAAGTTGACAGGCACATCTTTTCATGACAACCGAAAGGAAGATATGTATATCTATCATGTTGTTTGGTGTAAACAACTTAGAAGTGCGGTCATAATTTGTGCAGCCTAACTAGACGACAATTTAACAGAATTAAACTACCATGGCTATATATTACAATTCACATACTCTTCTTGGAGCTGTCAAATGAACTATAATAGGCACTCATAAACTGAAGCAAATCTAGGGACGCATAGGCAATAAAGCCTTTCTCAGTACATTTGACCTGTGTAAAAACCAACTGACTGGCTTTTTCAGATGTTCACAGCGAATACGTGACAAGTGTGCATCAGATGGAACTATGCTAAGATAACCATAAGCCAGACTAACATAGTACACTCACATTTTAATGGGCAGGTAAAACTTCAGAAATAATTCTATAAGGCATATTTTCCAAATGCCTCTGGTAGGAACCATGGTCTAAACTGCAGATGAAAGCGGCAGGAATGCAAAGGAACAGACTACCCCGCTAGAGAGAGGAAAAGTAGACATCTCTCTTCGATCTATGGCCAAATGAAAAGGAACATTCAGGACTGAAGTGTAGATCCAAGCGTGAAAAGTGTCAAACCATGAAGAACATGGGCTGTCTAGCTCTCCTCTTCTCCCCTGTTTCGTTACTAACAATGTTTGGGAGAAATCTACTTCAAGGTAGCTCACTTGTTCGCTGGATTCCTGGATCTCTCTGAAAGGGAAAGGGATGACTACAAATGCTTGACTCAAGGCTCTAGGCTCTAAAAGAGAGGCATGAGGGAACCTTGTGGTTTCCTTCTAGTATTCTTTCTATAGTGCTCTAATTTCCCTAATATAGTCTCTCTACAATGTGATTATAAAATGACATACATAAGAGGCAAACTGTATGTTATGCTTTATAGGCAAACTATTTGAGAAAAGAAACACAGTCCTTATTTAGAGCTATGTAATCCTTTGCCTTCAGCTGCTGTCACGGGGATTAAGGGGATTCTATGGAAAACATTTCATTGCCTTATTATTATTCATTGTTTGACAAGATTGGCGTGGACCGTAATGGACAGCATGATCAATCGGTTCTAGGGACACCTAATTGGATAAAAAGGTGCATTCCCTGCAGTAGAAACAGATTCAACAAGTCATTATTTAAAAAGGACCGGCTGTGGCCAAGTCCGTCACCCAAACTCTCCATGGCCCACAAACACAGACGCTGCAGGCTTCTGATGACACTGGGTATTATTACTACCATAATCTCAAAATATAGGTATTTTCATTGTGTATTTTTCCGCTCAGAAGAGTCAGCCCTGGGACTCCAAACCTGAGCACACTCCACCACCAGACCCCCAGCTTCACATGGATCCTGCAGTAAAGTGAACACCCAACCCAACCCATTTCTGGCTCCAATGCGCAAACGACACAGGTGTGGATGCCACAGAGAATGTCCAACACAGCACAGCAGCAAGTTGGTGAAACTCAATATACATTCAGAGAGTCGCATTCTACAGAGATTAGCCAGAACACCAGAGACTCATAGAAAGCAACCGTGGTCCTGTGCACAGAAGACCAGATGGGCAAGGCCTTCAGGAACGCCAGGCCTAAACACATGATCTCCTATGGTGGTGAGGGTGGTGTCGTGACCAGCAAGGATGGTGACACAGCTGCCACCAAGGCAGTGGCAGCAATCACTACAGAGGAAAAAAGTGCTCGAATTCTATGATGGTGTTGACAAGCTCTGTAAGGAGGCTAGAGGCAGGCTGGAAGTAACAAGGCGTCAAAAGTTGGGTTTCAGTGAAGCATGAGCAGGAAATGCCTAAAACCTCAAAAACCAGGGCATGGCTTTCAGCCCTGCAGTCAGTTACCTCATTAAAAAAAATAAAAGATGCTAGGTTTAGGGTGAAATATTTATAATAAACATAGTAAAGGATTGCACCAGAAATAAATATCAAACATGACAACAGCCAGCATTATGCAGGACTTAATCTTCCTAAGCAGCTGTGCGCCCCGGAGCATGTGTGCGTGGGTTTGCAGGGAGTTACAAATAAAACTGCATAGGCAGGAGTCATTATTTTCTACCTCTGGATAATGCAGCTTTAAAAATATCACAAACAGGAGGTCACAGCTCATACTAACCAGCCCCACCATTCAATGGGTCAGCAAAGCGACAGGCCGCTTGTCTGAACCAACTGAGGGCAAAAATGCAGCACGTGCTTGCTACAACGACTTACGACGGCAGCCGGTACACTCAGTGTGGGCTGTGCAACTCCAACAGCCCAGACGAAAAGACAGCTTCAAAATCAGAACCGAGCCTTAGGATGGCAGAAAAGGCTGGAGTACTGGGAACGCTGCCACAAAGCACCACAGAGTTACCCTAGATAGACCCTGGAAAAAGACACATTTGTCGACTACCAGCAAATGCAAAGCATCCCAGCAACTATGCACAGGCACTGAGCATACGACATCTAACCCACGAGAACGCTGGACCTAAGTAGGTCTCACAGAGAAGGGACTGGCAAGCTCTCTCTGACAATTCCAGATGGGAACTCTTTCCAGCTCCGTGGACCACACGAGTTCTGTAAGAACTACTCCAGCCAGCCGCTGCCCTACAAGGGCCTCAGTTAATACAGACACGCAGGAGGAGGGCTCTGGGTCAGCTTCATTTACCAATGCGGGCGGGGCGCAGACATCCCAACCCCCGATTTAGAAATGGATTCACAGAAAACCAGGTGAGGTGGGATTTCCATGGGCGGCAAACACAAAACAAAAGACAAGCGTCTCCGTGCCCACATCGACCTTTCTCAGGGACCCGAAACACGAGCGGAAAAGGAGGCACGCGCGGGGCAGCGGCGGCGGCGGCGGCAGGGGCGGCTGGGCCCGAGTGCCTTCCTCTCCGAGCTGAAGGCAACTGGCTGCAGGCTGCTCTTCCCCGGCACTGTACAGGCTGAGAACGATTTTGCCCGAGATACAGGGTCGCTGTCTTCCATCTGGGGTTAATGACTGGCTCGGGAAATTAAAGTTAATACATCAAACCATGAGACACTTTGATACAGAGAATTTTTCCCCACAACGGAGCTAATTGACTGGTTCCTGCTCGCAAGGTAAATGTGGAAAGAAGCCAAAAGACTATAACTATTTTGTAAAAAACGAAAAAGAAATGCCAAAAAAAACTTCGAGTGCCAAACGTGAAAAGCCTTTGTGCCACTAATTAAAGGCTGGTCACACCTTCCTTTCTTAGAGACATACTTCGATAAGGCCAGGGCCCAGATTCCATGAGCGTCTGCTGCTAACACCATGGGAGAGCTGACTCGTTAAGTGAGTCCACATGGAAGACATTCTTGCTCAGCTCTTGGGGAAGGAGGGTCTCTCTACACACACCTCTCTCGGAAGGACCTGAGGCTTGGTCCACTGCCCTGCATAAAAAAGAACAGGCGAACCAAGGACGAGAAACAAAACAGCAGACAGCTTCGTCTGCAATCAGAGATGAAAACGAAAACCCCCTGAAACACAGACCTGTGCATGGAGCCAGTCCTCTGTGCTTCGTTTCAACGAAAGAACAGCCGTTGCTCCAATCTCATGTCACTGACCCAAAACTATCACGATCCAACCTCTGGGTCCGCCCCTACCGCCCCTCAGTGGAAGATCCCTGCTAAAATCGAGAGCAGCTCCCAGACCTGAATTTCCATGGTCGCAGGCCTCGGCCAGCTACCTGCCAGCACTGCCCTTGTTACACTCCCAGCAGGCTGAGTGGCCTAGCACTGAAATCCCTTAAGGACAGGCCTGTTCACAGGAGCAAACTGAGAGTCCTGCTGCTCCAGCAGAAGCTCCCTGATGCTTCCTGGGGTCCTGGAGACTGAAGTGCAAAACTAGGGCCGAAGCCTGCCTCTCAGTCAGCAAACTGCTATATTCCGTCCCTGGTCAAACCACTCAGCCCCAAATTAGACCGAGCTAGAATTTCCTGAATATGCCACGCTTGGAAACCCACGAAATAGGGAGCGAGCTCATGAGTTCTGGCCACGGAGAGGTTCTGGATTAACGTCCTTTCTGGAGGCACTGGCTTGGATTCTCCTTTGTTTGGCTGTGCGCTCTTAAGACATCGCTTAGGAGGATAAATCGTTTAAATTAGGAGATGTTAACCCTGCAAAAGTTGCCGTTCACAATCTGCTAAACACTGTGGATCCAAACTCCAGAAAAGTACATGTTAGGAACACACAGAAGAGTTTTTCATACAGTGTTATAGAGAAAACGCTAAGGCCGCTCCTTGGGCCCTTGGTTAAGACCTTCTTAAAGGACACACAAAAGGTGGAGTCACATGCATTCTGTCTATCTTACTTGGCAAGGGAAGCTGCCCAAGTGGTTCATTGTGAATAAAATTCTTCATTTCACTCAATGTAACAAAAATTTAAGGTCTCACAGGTAAAGGAATGGTGCAAGGCTCTAAGAAAATACAGACATATCAAAATCACAGGCCACTCTTCCAGGAAAATAAAAACAAATGCAATGCGAAGATATTGACGAGACCAAGTGTGAAACAGAGATTCCACTGGAGTAAAACTGGAGAGAGCGCATGTGCACACCAAAGGCAGCCCATTCTGTTCACAGTAGGCATTGGAAGATACGCAGGATCAGAAGGGATAGAAAACGAAGGGACGGAAGGTAGGAAGAAGTGACCTGCCTGGTGACTTTGGTGTGATCCTGGAATGAGGGGAAGCATCCAGGAACGTAGTGAAGGAAAAGAAAGCCCAGAAGGTGCCTGGGCAGCGCTGTTTGGAGACCTCCCAGCAGCTACCACTGAAACTTCAGAGAAGCTGAACAAATCAACCAAACATGAGGGGTTTGATATAAAAATGAGGTATGTGTTGATCTTAGAGAGCAAGTTCCCCTAAATGGTTGGAAGAGAAAGCCGATTCCAAAGGTCCAAGAGTATTCGATGAAGGTGACGCACTTGTGAAGTTTAGAACATCCACTTACAAAGGCTGGAAGAACAAAGGAGTGAGGTGCCAACCTATTAGGAAACACAGTGTGTTCATTACGATGCATGACTAATTGTACAGGAGCACTTTTTAAAACCCTTGCTTCCCTCAAAGATCACAAATTGTATCTGAGGACCAGCAGGAAAGGTTAGCATGAATTGGTGAAGTGCTTACATAACAGGGAGCACTGAGGCTTGGATCTGAAACAAAATGTTACTCCCTTAAATGCACACTCTTTTCAAAATGAGCTATCAAAATCAATTTTATAATTCCTAACCTAATAAAGGAAAGTTTTATAGTCTAGGCAGCTTAGAGCTGTCATCTCCAGAGCAATCTAACTGACAAAGAGATTGATCAGATTATTGCATTTCAAGTATTAAATGTTTCTCTTGAAAATGAATGCAAACAGTCAAGATAATTCAAACCATAGGTCAAAGCAGAATAAATTATATTTAAATTCCTCAATTTCATCTTCAAAAAATAAAAACGGGAGAGTCTTTCCCCCATCAGGATCAAAAGTGCTGAATAAGCAAGTGATTAAATAAACAGACTATTGTATGTCATCAGCTCGATCGAGTGAAAACACTCTGGCTGTCTTGTTTCAGTGAAAGGAAGATGTTTGATGCTTTTCATAATAAATATCCATTCACAAAATGTGCTGAAATGAACAAAAAAGATCTATTACCAATTCAAGCTATTTTGCAGAAAAAAAGTTGGCAGGGAATTTTCTAACATCTAAAATAGAAAAGTATCAATTAATCATGAAAATGGCTCAAATAATGTATTGCATTTTATCATATTCATGCTGCTGCCTTAAACCATTTTTAAAACATCACATAAAAATGCAAGCACTACACATCTAAAGAAGCAAAATTTTTTAAAATGTGTATTATCTCTGTGTCCCACAACTGGAAAATGTGTTCACTGTAGTAATGCTGAAAGATAACAAAAAATTTGAGGAAGAAAATAGCCACTTAGAGAGGACCACAATATTTAACCATGTGTCTTGCATTCATCTTTCTGAGTGCCCTTATGTTACTTGAACAAATACTGCACATGATGTTTCTCTTAAAACATACTATGAACACTTTCCCATATCAATAAGTATTTGCCTAACAGTGCACTAGAATGGTTTCATGGTATTCTCATATAAAACAGTACCAAGAGTTGCTTATTTAACTAATCTACTCTTGAACATAAGGGTGATTATAAGTTTGTTTTGCTTTGTGGTTTGAAATGATTCAATATTGGACACCTTTACAAGGAAACTTTTGCATGTACTGATGACTATTTCCTCATATCTGTGGCCTTATATCCAATTCTTAGTAATAAAATGCCAGGTCGTAGACTATCCATTTTTAAGCTTTTCAAACATTTCCTTTGGTAAAGATTATTTCAATTTACAACATCACCAGCAATATATAATTTCGTCCAATTTAAGTTCAGTCTTGTAAGTCTTTTAAAATATAAGATAAAAATAGGAAGGTCGATTTTTAAAGATCACATTACCCTACTCCTAAAATTAAAAGCACAAAAGAGGAGGAAATATCTAAAAACCCTTCAAATGACAAGGGATGTACATGTTTTTTGTTTTTTTTTTTGAGTTGGAGTCTCACTCCCGGCCACCGCAGCCTCGACCTCATGGGCGCGCTACCACGCCAGGCTAGTTTTTTTGTTTTTTGTTTTCGATTTATTGTAGAAATGCGGTCTCGCCAAGTTGCCCAGGCGGGTCTCGAACCCGCAGGCTCAGGCAATCCATTCACCTCAGCCTCCCAAAGGTGCGGGATTACAGGCTGAGCCACCGAGCCCTGCTAGAGATGTACACTTTAATAAATCATTTATGTATAGCACAAGAATCATTTAAACAAGGCTGGTTACTGCTTTAAGACTTTATAGCCAATTTACATAAAAAGTACTGAATTAACACAAGTTTTTATCTTACATTTGTATAATGAATGAATGTGTTAGTGGTGCATGATTAAATGTACGAAAGAAGTGAATCACAAGTTCTCAATGTAGTTACACATTTTTCAAAAAATTATTTCTTTTCTATACCTATGGGTCGCTGTCCCTTTATAATGACCTGTAGGTTACACAGAGATTAACACTCCACTTAAATGATCAGTTCTGGTTCTAACAGGTATGTGACAGCCTCTATCAGATATACACATCCTTGACTCCAACAGAAATAGCATCAAATAGAAGACATTCCTCTATTTTGTGGAAAGTCAACTCCCAATAAAAAAAAAATGCAACCCGTGGTGCCCATAATTTTATGAGAGGTAGCTCTATCTAAAAGCAATCAGACCATGACTGGAAGAATACAAAAAGACCAGGGCTGTTGTTGGTTTTATGAGTCCAGAAGGCAGAGGTCATTAGCAAAGTTTAATGTATACCTCAAAAGCATATGGAGGTGGAAGAGATTTGTCGGAGGACACAAAATTTAAGGCTGAATGTGAGGAATAAACTCCAGTTTCTATTCCACTGAAGGATGACTGTAGTTATCGATAACATACTATTTAGTCTCAAACAGCTAGAAGGAGGACATTCGACATTCCCAAATAAAAGAAGGGTTTGACGTTGGAAATGATGGACATTACCCTAAATTAATCACTACATATTATATATATCGAAACATCATTATGTAGCTCCATGAATACATACAATTGTATGTCAATTTTTTTTTTAATTTACAAATAAATGAGGGAGTCCATCCAGAATACGGCAGACTAAGGCTTGTAAAATCATCCCTCTCTTAAAAAAATTCAAGTATTTTCTGTTGTCTGAAGTATATTAAAGGTTTGTGATATAACTATGAAAGGTCTGAGGTCTTCACCGTTAAGAAGTATCAAGGAATTTAGTCATGGCTTTTTGGTAGACCAGCCGAAGAGAATATACTGAACTAGATGAATCATGAAAAGTTGTATTTTCCTCTCCAGAAGTATTTATTAGTCAACTATATAAAAAGCATGCTTTCACGCACTGAGTACTTAAACTTAAAAAAATAAACCTTAAAGTTTTATGCAAATAGTAACAACTGACTGTAGCAGCTGCCAAACCAAAATATTCCTCTAGTTCTGTGTGTTATTCATATTAATAAACAAGCTACAGGCTGTAAAGATAATCTCATTTACCCAGCACTTGGGCCTTTTAATAAGCAAGAGATGCAGCTTAAATTTCCTTTCAAGTGAGTAGGTATCTGAATTAACAATTGTCCAGTTTAGTTTTCCACTTAAGTACTTCGCTCAAATTTATCAAGCCTCTAAAATATATATGAATTGGAATTTGTCCCACATCCATAAACTACACTCTCAAACACAGGAAATTAAACCGAAAACAACAAAGCCTGGATCAATGCAATTTTTCTGGTATCAAAGCATAGATTTCTACTTACTATGATAATTTAATGAACGCCTGAGAGCATGGCAAGAACACCTTTGGCAACATTCAATACTTGGCATTGTTAATCATTTCACAATGTAGATATATGCAATTTTATTTGTCAATTATACCGCAAAAAAGCAATAGAAAGGAAGAAAGGGGAAAAAAAGCATATTGGTGTCCAAAACTTAACTATCAGTAAACATGAATCATTTAGGCTGGAGCAAGCCAGATATATCCAGACTGGATAGAAAATGACACATTAAGTAATAAAGTAATACATAATATTTTAACAGAATAAACCAACCGATGTAACACAGGATCTTAAAAATCAGGAAAAACCAGCAATTTTGATCTCATGTTAATACCTCTTCTTATAAACAAAAAAAGAGAGAAATGTCATCTTGTCACTGTCTCTACAAGGTCTACTTATTATATGGATACATATTTAGAATCAGAGTAAAGAAAGGGTATTGCATGTCTGCTTAGGAGTTAGTGGCTGAATGATTCAGTTTTGCAAAGCAACTCATATTAACAAGAAATAATGCTGGTTTGTTTAAGTAACAAAACAGTAAATGTTCTTTAATGTAATTGTTTAGTGATTGTTTTTTTGGAGTCGGAGTCTCACTCTGCTGCCCAGGCTGGAGTACAGTGGCATGCTCATAACCACCACAGCCTCAACCTGTCGCGCTCAGGAAATCCTTCCACCTCAGCCTTTCAAGTAGCTAGAACTACAGGCCACCACATCCAGCTAATTTTTTGATTTATTGTAGAGACAAGGTCTCGCCAAATTGCCCAAGCTGGTCTTGACCCTCTGGCTCAGGTATCCTCTCGCCTTGGCCTCCTAAAGTGTTGGGATTAAGGCTTGAGCCAGCACGCCCGGCCTAGTAATTCTTTAGATTCCAAATTCAAAGGACTGGCACTGCAATTAATATCAGAGAAGTAAGTATTTCAGATGCAACATTAAAAATTGGGATTCAATGTATAACGCTGAATTCTGATTCCAGAAAATAAGAGACACACACTGAAGCATATCTCCTACAATAAACATGAAATCAAATGACATTTGAAGAAAAATAGACAAAACTGTTTTGAATAAGGGTCACATATAGAACTGACAAACGACTAAAATACACAGAAACACGCAGACAGAAATCCAAAGCTTGCAGCAGTGGCCAGCAGTGGCTCACAGGCCCGGCACACCCAGCACCTCCTGACCATGGGCCCCCATCTACTGATGCAAACCTCTGTTTGCAATTCTAATGTGCAGTCTTCTAATGGCAAATGGGACAGAAAAATGCTGTTTTAAAATGATTGGACACGTCGACGCGGTGGCTCATGCCTATAATCCCAGCATTTTCCAGGGTTGAGGTGAGAGGATTGCCTGAGCCCGGAGGTTTCAAGCCCAGCCTAGGTCACATGGGGAGATCTCATCTCTACAATAAATAGTGGCAGCGTGCCACTGTCCTCCAGCCTGGGTGACAGAGTGAGACTACAACTCCAAAGAAAAAGTGTGACACAATTTCAAATAAACAATATGAATTGCAGGGCATGGGGAAAAGTTCAGTTAGGGTGCTGCCTCATAAGATACAATAAAATCAGTACTAGACGGTTCAAAGAATACAAATTATAAAATTAATCCTTAAAAATCTAGATGACCCTAACTATAAATTGTAGTACAGAAAGCCTTTCTGAGGATAAAACTAAACACCGAACATACATTAAAATAAAGACCGGTAGCTATGACTAACCTAGCTCTTCCTAGGCAGCAAGACAGCATTAACACAAATGGAAAATGAAATTCAAAAGATGAAAAAAATGTTTTTCAAACATAAAATGACTAATATACATGAGAACTGTTCAACCTCACAGATAAATGAAATGAATGCAAATTGGAACCATTTCCATTTTTGCCCTACAAAAACCTGGGGTTCACATCGAGACATGTATGAGGGGGACCTCCCCCCCAAAGAACAGCGATTTCCTCAAAGGTGGGACCTTGAAGTACAGGTTCTCGCTGCTAGGTAATTATTCGAGGAACCCGTCCCCATCAGAGCGCCAGCTGGCTTTGTTGTGAAAGGCTGCATTCGGCTTCCATGACTCTGGGGGGGAGCGCCGTTCGCCATGTTTGCCCATTCCCTGATGTGAGGCTGACAGGCACACCTGCCCATATCGTGCGACGTGGTCAGCACTTTTTGACCAACAACGGCATGAGCCCCATGGCCCACCCTCCCTATCCGCCCAGGCTTGTCCCGAAGGACTTTTTTTATTTCCCCACATAAAGTCCTCAATGGAAAAGATGTGGCCCATGTGGAAGAGGTGAAACAAAAATCAGCAGAAGCACTCAGAAGAGACTTCAAAATTAGACAGTTCAAAAATTAGAAAGTTCAAAAACTGTTTTGAACAATGAGAAATATCTAAATAGATGTATTGCATCCAACAGACAGCACTTTGAAGGTGACTGAAGTTTAAGTGTGAGAGAATACACAATTTTTTATAAACAAATCCCATGTTTTTTGAGTGGCCCCCACCAGTATAGATTTAAAAGAAGTTAAAACAGAAAAATTGAGTTGTAGATATAAGCGTGACATTCTTGAGTGAAATTTCTCATAGAATAGTTAAGGTAAACACCCACCAGAAATTTCACTGTGAAGGTCCTGGAAATGTCATCACGTGGCTATGTTTATTGTTTATTAATTTACAAAAGCACGAAATTTTCACTTCAGTGGGTCGAGCCCCCTGATTCCTTGCGTTTAGTAATCTTTCCGTCATTTGTAGTAGATCAACGGGCATGATTTCGTTAAAATTATTTAATTTCCCTGTACAACATTTTCTCCCTAAATCATGAGTACAAGATGAGTACAACCCTAACCCTAATACTTAGGCAAATGAATATCAATACAAAGTATATCAGTGCAACCTTTAGATGGTTTATAATCACTAAATTATTTTGAATGTATGCTACTCAAAATATTTCTATATTCTTTCCCATAGCAGTGTCAGGTAACAGATGGGTTAATTGTTTCAAAGGAAGGGTGAAACTGACAATAACAGAAAAAATAAATTATATTCCTGTTTCCTTGTTTACTGAAATCTAGTGACCAAGAAGGAAAAAGACACAAGAACACCTCCTGGGGCGCATGCGTGTCCATGGGTGTCTGGGGGGATGAAAGCCGTCTGTGGTTGCGGAGGGCAAGAGGGAAAGTGAGAGGGAGATCACACAAGGCCACTGAGTGATCACAGGGACGCCAGACCAAACAAGGTCCCTGCATAACCATGTCTCCACAGACAAAATAAGAAACTGCATGAACCACAAAAGCCCCAGACATTACTATTTCTTTCTAACCTGAATAACTGCTACTTCTTTGCCAACTATAACTGTAGCCCCATAGATAAAATTAAGATAACAGGTCACACAATTTCCCCCACTTCCTGCCAGCGAACACTGTAAACCAAAATCACTCTTCCTTTGAGCAAAGTGCCTAAACAAGGCCCAAATCTACAAAGAAGCCATCTTAACTGTCCCATGCTGTGCTGCTGGCTTTGCTGAAAAAAGTCAAAGAGAAGAAAATCTACGCTATTTGACGCTGGTGGCTTTTGGTGAGAAGACATCTACAGAAAGTAACCTCTATGTTTTAGAGAAAAATTGGACAGTGCCAGAACACATTGATAGCTTTCATATAATTGATTATAGACTAACTTAGGTGAAAAAAGCAAAAATATGAGAGCCAAATGCTAAACAGTCACCAGAAGATATGTTGCAGATCTTTTGAACAATGATTTCTAACTTTTTTTTTCAAACTATTAAAAGGCAACATCGGCCAGGCATGGTGACTCAAGCCTGTAATCCCAGGACTTTGGGAGGCTGAGACGAGAGGATTGCCTGAGCTCGCGGGTTGGAGACCAGCCCAGGCAATGTGGCAAGACCGTGTCTCTACAACAAATCAAAAATTAGCGGGGCACGGTAGCACGCACCTGTAGTTCCGGCCAATTGGAAGGCTGAGGTGGAAGGATAGACGGAGCCCAGCAGTCACCGCAGGGTGGCCGTAAGCGCACTCCAGGCTGGGTGACAGAGTGAGACTCCAACTCAGGAAAAAAAAGACAGTGTCATTTCCCAACTGATGTTCATGAAATTCTGCAAATGAAAATAAATTTGGAGAACTGAGTCTAACACCCCAACTTCCAGGCAACTAATAGCTTGACAATCACTGCAGTATTAACCACTTCCTGGCACCGCCCAGGCAATCTGAATCTGGCAGATTCTGAAATAAGGATGTTCAGAATCCAATTCAACAGCACCCTCTGCTTGCAGAAAATTTAGAGGATTGTCTAACCCAATATATGATAATACAACAAAATCAATCATTAATAATATGCAGTTGTTATAACCCATTTAAGATGTATAAATGAAAGCTAACCAAAAAAAAATTACATATTGACATTTTACATTTAAACAAGCTGTGCATGACTGGAAATTAGCAAGGATGCAGATGAAAATCCAGACTGAAATTGTGCACAGTTCTCCAGACAGCAGAGTTCAAGGATGTGGAGCTCAAACTTCAGCAAGCACAAAAAACATCTAAGGAGTTTGATTTTTCTCACATATTCTCACTATTATGGTTTGAGGTCGACTGAAATAAGTCCCAGAAATATGCATTTTTAGTAAGCATTTCAATGGTTCAGGTACAGAAGGTCTCCAGTCCCCAGCTTTACTCACTGAAGTAAAGTACCCATTAGTAGCAGATCAAAGCATTTCTACAGTGGCAGGTAATAATTTGAGCAAATTTGTGTTTTAGCCAAAGAGGACTGCAATGATCTTACTAATTTTTTTTTCAAATAATAATAATGACTTCAAAAACTACAAAACAATGTTCAGAGAAGACACAAAGAATACACAAACAATGGAAAAATATTCCTTTCTCATGGATTGGAAGAATCAAAATTGTAAAGACGTCCATCCTACCCAAGGCAATCTACAGATTCGCAGCACCCATTAAATTACCATCATCATTGTTCTCAGACCTGCAAACAATCAGAGAAATTCACAGGGGAACATACACGACCATGAATAGCCAAAACAATCCTTAGTGAAAGAAGCAAAGCAGGAGGTATCAAACTCCCAGACTTCTGATGTTACCCTAAGGCTACAATAATCCAAACAGGCTGATATTGGTACAAGGACAAGTATATGGACCCAATGGAACAAAATAGAGATTCCAGAAACAAAACCCCAATTTCTCAACAAACTCATATTTGACAAACCTTCCACCTATTCAGTAAATGGTGAGGAGAACCTTTTCAGTAAATGGTGTTGGGAAAAGTGACTAACTATATGCAGAAAAATAAAGCAGGACACCTACCTATCATAATACACAAAAGTCAACTCTAAATGGATCAAAGACCTAGACATAAAACCTCAAACTAGGGGAATCATAGAAAACTCAGGAGACACCCTTATGGAAATTGGGATAGGCAACCAACTTCTGATCAAAACCACAAGTGCCCGCACCATGAGATACGATAGGCAAGTGGGATCTTATCAAACTGAAAATCTTCTGCAAAGAAAAAAAAAAAAACTATGAAGACAGCAGGGAGAGAGCCCACAAAATGGGAAAAAATATTTTCCAAATGTGTATCTATCTGACAAAAGCCTAACATCCAGGATCTATGAGGAACTCAAACAAGCCAAAAGGAAACAAACAGCACTATTAACAAATGGGTAAAACACATGAATAGACACTTCTCAAAAGAAGACATATGGGCAGCCAACAGACACATGAAAAAAGTGCTCGGCCTCAGTAATCATCAGAGAAATGCAAATTAAAACACACTGAGATACCTCCTACCTCCAGTCAGAAGAACCAACATCAATAACTCAAAAAACAACAGAAGCTGGAGAGGAAGCTGAGAAAAGAGAACACTTCTACACTGTTGGTGGGAGTGTAAACTAGTGCAATTTCTGTGGAAAACAGTGTGACAATTCCTAAAAGATCTAAAAATTGACTATCCATATGACCCAGCAATCCCCCTCTGGGAACATACCCATAGGAACTCAAATCATTCTGTGCACATATATGTTTACTACAGCATTACTCTCAAGAGCATAGCATGGAACCAATCATGCTGTCCAGCGAAAGCAGACTGGATTTTTAAAAATATGGTCCATACACACAACAGAATATCATGCAGCCATAAATATAGATGAAATTATGGGCTTTGCAGCAATTTGGATGGTCTTAGAGTCTATAATACTGAGTGATCTATCACAGAAACAAAAAACTGAGTGTCACAGGTTCTCACTCATAAGCGGACCTTGAATATTTACCATAATACTACAAGAAAGGGATTGGCAGTAGTGGGAAACTGCCAGGGGAGGGGAGGGCACACTTAGTCAATAAGGGAACCTAATCTCAAACCAGGTGATGTGGGGACCAAAGTGAGGCCCAAACGTTACCTGTACAATGACCATCTGTATACCTAACCCTGAATTGCAATCATCTTTAAAACGAAAAATTTAAAAAAAAAACAAACTTTCTTCCGCTCCACGTCATTCTATATTCCTTATCTTCTGCTTAGCTTCACGATATAAAACATCAAGGTGAGTTGTCAAAACAAATGTGGATGGCCACAAGATGATTTCACTTGCAGAGGAAAAGCACGCGATCATAGCAATGGCAGAATCCATAGCACCACAACAAAGAAAAGCCAGCAGTAGGGACAGAGCTCCAAATGACGATGTAACATGGCTGAGGGAAAAGACACACACAACAGCCTCTGCTGAGCCCACCCTCCCGGTCGCCAGAAAACTGGTGGCAGCAGAGAGGTGCTGAGGCCGAGAACCCACACAGGTGTATGAATATGACATCTCTGGCCAAGGAGGCAGCCACAGGCTTCTGCACCTTGCAACCGACATTCCAGGAAGTCTCTGTGTCTCCCAGCTTGCAAGTACCTACAGGAAAAAGAAAAACCTCCAAGGGCTAGAACGTGAGAAAAATGAACAAGACAAAACAGATACAAGAAAACAGAAGAGAAAAAAGAACCAAACCCAGGGCTACACCTGGCAAATTACAAGAGATGAGTGTCATCTTTTTTTTTTTTTGGAATTGGAGTCTCACTCTGTCACCCAGACTGGAGTGCAGGGGCCGCTCCCGGGGCCCAGACTGGAGTGCTGGGCTCCGGCGATCCTTCCGCCTCAGCCTTCCGAGTAGCCAGAATTACAAGCGCACGCTACCACGCCCGGCTAATTTTTTTTTTTGATTTATTGTTGAGTGAGGTCTCGCCTGCCCAGGTGGGTCTCGAACCCGCGGGCTCAGGCAATCCACTCACCTCAGCCTTCCAAAGGCGCGGGATTACAGGCTGAGTGTCATCTTAGTGCAGGAGTTGCTCGGTTGTTTCCCCCAAAGACAACGTGGGCAGAACCACCCAATAGGTGAAGAAGGGATATCCAGTCACAACAACCGCTCTACCAATTTACATCTGAGACTGGGAGTTCAGGCAGTGACTGCAAGGCAGGAAAACAAATCCGACCGTACCACCAAGAGAACAGGAGAGGCGCTCCTGGCTTCAACTGCGTGCGCCCCACCTAGCAGCCGGCGTTGTAGGTTCTTTTACATGGATTTCTAAACTCAGACATTCTTAGGGGAAATAGCCAACATTTCAGAATTCTCGCCAGTAATTGATTTCCTTAGACCTGGTCTGAGGGGCATTATTAATCAGCTGTATGCACACAGCTGTTCAGCAGAGGCTTTTTCATTTAATCCAAATGGATTACTATCACACGCCCCACACAGAGGAACCGGATCTCAGCCTAATTTTCAAAAAATGAGATTACAATGATATAATTAAAATAATATTTTTACCTGTAGACTTGACTGAAGACCACTGAAACTGCAAGGTGGTGAATTCAGCCACAGAACCACGCACAGGAGATAAATGGGTGGAGTGGGCCACAAATAACTGGGTAGGCACAGGCCACATGGGCCCCAAGTACCTCCAAGTCTTCTTGAAAACGGCAAGGTGAAACGAGGGAGAACAGAGAGCTCGCTGGTCTGGAGGAGCAAGCCTCTGCTTCCCGCCACCCAATGATGCCCATCAGGAAATGTCAGGGCAGTGTTTCAGGTTTTCAAAAGATCCTGCAAATCCAGATGGTTATGTGAAATCTCCTTCTATTCAAACACTGGCAATTAATGTATTTTAAACATTTCTACGATGCTGGAGGCATCACTGCATGCATACACACATACAAACACACACACACGCAGAGGCTGGCCATGCCCTACAGACTGCTCTACACAAATGCCCAGGCTTCTGTGGGTTCACTTGAGAAGGACCACAATAAGGAGTGAACAGCCATCTCTGCAGTGGGTGCCACCAGGTCAAGCACGAAGGCGCTGCTGCCGACCTGAGCGTGAACAAGCCATGTGCTCTCTCTCTCCCTGTTCACTTGGCTAAGAACATGCCTGGCTCCCCTGATGACACTGAGGGAAAAAGAAAACTAGATGATTGGACCCTGAAACAGAATGTAGTTTTGTTGTTGCTAGGTTTCATTTTTCCATGAATGTGTTCCATTAATCTCTTTAAATGTGTGCTTTATTTAATTTGGGATATTGTGCACTTGCTTCTCAAATATAAGCGCTAAGAAAATAATCCTTCTAAATATGCTATTAAGTCATAGAAAGCAGAGAAAACCTATTCTGGAAAGCACAAAAGACATTCTCACAGCCAGAAACAAAGAAAGCATTAACTACTACAAAAGAAATGAAATGAACTTTTCTATATCAGAAATTGCAAGTGGAATGAATAAAATGCATCACGTTGACCACATATGTCCCATGCTGGACCAAAACACTAAAATTTTACACAGCATGATTTAAAACAAAAGGAGTATGGAATTTTCTTTAGAGATCTACCTCCAGAATAGGCAATTACACTCAAGCTATATTTTAGGGTAAAAGTCATAGAAAAGTAGTGACTTCACACGTCATCATAACTAGACTCTTTCTTTTTTTAAAAAACATCTTCTAAAACACGAATGCATGTTCATGGATGCCTGTGACGTTGTGGAACAGAGAAAGAAGAATAAAATCCACATGCAAGGGACTTAGCAAAGTTCTTCACAAAAGAAGGAAACAAGCCTTTCATCCCCACCACATCAAGATAACTGAACTGACACCACACAGGAAAAAAATTAAATATGGGATGAAGTCTTAAAATTATGTCCAGAGCGACAAACAAAGACCAGACAGCAGTGGGACTTCACCGAGGGCGTAAAATGGAACGACTGGGAAGAGAGACTGTGCACCCACTGGGAACAGACAGGTCAGGAAGGGCCTGAGCAGAAGGGGCCCTCAAGGGGGTGGGCTGGAACAGAGGGCAGCGGTCCCAGGAGGGAACGCCACGGACTCCTGCAGGCACGACAACACGGATGCGTGATCCTGCTGGAGGAAAGGAGAAACAAAACCAAGACAGAGGAGGCGACCTGGGGGTTGGAGCGCACGTTCAGCCACGAGGGAGAGGCCTAAACAGGAGGAGTATGTGGAGGGTTCATAATTAAGCAGTGAACAGATATTATACAAAGCCAAAGAAAAACTGAAATGACAATGAAGTAACGAAAGTCTGTTGAAAGAGCACGTGAAGGTTCCACGTCATATGATGGATGGGTCCTTATGTGTCTATAAAAGAGGAACATTCGGTTCAAAAATAATGCGAGTGAAATATGTAAGAAAAGTGACCACTTACACGTGTAACTGATGGCTGTGGTTTTGTCCAGTTATTTCTATAACACTAAGAGATTTTAGAGCTGAAATGACGTCAAAGAATATTGCTGGCAGGGCACGGTGGCTCAAGCCCATAATCCCAGCACTTTAGAAAGCCTGAGCACAGGAATTCGAGACCAGCCTGGGCAACATGGTGAAACAATAAATCAAAATATTAGCCGGACCTGATGGCACACGCCTGTAGTTCCAACAAGTTGGAAGGTTGAGGTAGAAGGATCACCTGAGCCCAGCTGGTTGAGGCTATGGAGGCTGTGAGCGTGCCACTGCACTCCAGCCTGGACAACAGAGTGAGACTCTAACACAAAAAAACAAAAACAAAAATGACACTGCTGCTTGATGGATGATTTAAAAATCTTTTGAAGCCGGGCTCGGTGGCTCAGCCTGTAATCCTGCGCCTTTGGGAGGCTGAGGTGAGTGGATTGTCTGTGCCTGCGGGTTCGAGACCCACCTGGGCAGCGAGACCTCATCTCTGCAATAAATCAAAAAAATCAGCCGGGCGTGGTAGCACATGCCTGTAATTCCGGCTACTTGGAAGGCTGAGGTGGAAGGATTGCCGGAGCCCAGCAGGTCGAGGCTGCGGTGGCCGGGAGTGGCCACTGTACTCCAGTCTGGGCGACTGAGTGAGACTCCAACTCAAAAAAAAAAAAAAAATCTTTTGAATTCAAGTAGTAATCAGCACTATTATTGACTCTCTAACATCCATGTCTTAGTTTCACAAGGGTGAAAGTTGTACTAATCTTGTGCTGCAGAATTGGTTTTTATTTATTTAATTTTATTTTTTGCAGCATTGTTTTCTCAGGGTTTAGAGAGTCTGTGGCACAAGCATGGAACGAGGGTTCATCCCCAAGGATAAGGCATAAATCTTCAATGCATTTTCCCCTGACAGGTTATTCTCACTCTTTCAGTGTGTGTATGTGTGCTTAGTGTCAACAGGTGTCTCCTTCCCTCTCCTGTACATATGTGTTATATGTGTGTGTGTGTGTGTGTGTGTGTGTGTGTGCGCGCGCGTGTGTGTGTCTGTGTGTGTGTATAAATGCTATAAGTATATCCTACATACATACATGCATATGCTTCTCTCTATATATAGACTCGACAGGTGTCTCCTTGTCTCTCTGTGCCCATTGGATATGAGAGGCAAGGAGACACTTGTTAAATGTCACATGATAATGGCCAAATATATTCTTACCAAAGTGATTAACGTTTAAACAGCAAAGGACACCTTCCATCAATTTTGACCACATTAATGCTTATGCATCAAAAATAAATTTTAAATATCCATTATGAAGTAACTGCATGAGGTCACCTGAGCTGAAGAGGTTAAGGCTGTGGTGAGCCATGACTGTGCCCCTGCACTACAGGCTGGGCAATAGAGTAAGACTCTGACTCACATACTGAATGAATAAATGAATGAATAACTAAATAAATAGAGTAACTACATAATAGTTCTATATAGCAACAATCACCATAATGAAGTATAAACAATCAACTCTATCTCCAAACATACTCTCAGCACGCTTTAGGGAATGTTCAAATCAAACTGGAGTATCTCTGAATTGGTCATCAAAATGAAAGAAACTCTTGGTAAAATGCTGCTTTCAGTAAGAGGTTTATGCATTCCCAAGAAAGGAAGCATGTGTAAGTTAACCTTGATGAAAGAGTTACAATTTAATTATTGGTGTACCTGTCAAACAATTTGTACAAAAAAAATCGTCCAGGCAAGGTGGCTTATACCTGTATTCCCAGCACATTGGGAGTCTGAGGCCAAGAGAACTGCTTGAGCTCAGGATTGAGGCCAACCTTGGCAAAATACAAAGACCTCAAGTCTAAAAAAAAATTTTTTAATTAAAAATTAGCTGGGTGTGGTGGAGCCCACCTGCAGTATCAGCTACTTGGAAGGCTGAGGCAGGAGGATTGCCTGAACCCAATAGGTAAGGATGCAGTGAGCCGTGATCATGCTTGAATCAAAAAGATTAAATGAAATAAAGATTAACCTTCTTTCTTCTCTTCTGAGACTCTTCCCCTTCCCAAAATTATTAAAACCATATATATTCAAAACTACCCAATAGACATCTGACAAACACACCTCCAAGTCACACATGCCTTCAAAAAGCGCCGTATTGCTGTAGTGATTTGTAATCTTGTGGTTTCCCAAGCGGGAGCTATAAAAACCAGGGAGAATGAAGAGAGCGCCCGCTGAAAATCCAAACAGATGGATGGCATAGCTGACTAAAAAGCCAGCTGAGTTTGAGAAGATTGTCTCGTTTAGAATATCTACCCAAAACAGCTTATTATGGCTGGATTTCATCGTTCCTTTCCTTGACACTGTGAAGGTCCTTTTCCAGACGTAGACAGTAGGAGCAATGGGAATATCCACTTCCTTTAGAGGGGAACAGGTTACTTCTTTTCAAGTTCCAGAAAAGGTTTAGACCCGAGTTTATTCATTTATTCAAATCATCCTTTTCCCCTCCAAGACGGCATCTGGAACATCACAAGCCATCCTCTGGAAGGGCCGTGAGGGCAACGATTCACATACTCATCAAATATAGAATAGGGGTGACATGCATGTTGTATATTCATTACATGTCAACAGACATTGAGTATTACACACACACACACACACACACATACACACACACACATTGCCTAAAACATGCAAAGCCTGGCTGGAGGAGGGCCGCAGAGGAGACCAGAGGACACCATGAGAAAGTAAGGAGTGCTACTTATTCGGTGCCATTGGGTGAGACATGCCATTCATTTATGAAAATGGTGAATGCAATTGACAAAACAATAAGCTTACAACATTAATTCTATAGCAAAGCAGAAGGAAATCGTGTTCCTGGGTCTCGGTAGACCAGGCCCTATTACGTAGCTGGTTTGCGGGGGATCCTCTCAGGGTGGTGTGGTACAGAAAGATCCACAGACACTACACAAAGATGTGTGTGGTCTGCTACATGACAGGGAAACCTCCAGTAACACACAGGATCACAACCAAACTCTTTTAGACACAAGCAAAACCCTAGTACATAAGAGGTCTTTAGAATAAACCAGCAAAACTTGACTGCAACAAGTCACCTTGCGGGGAGATGCCCGCCTTCCAGGTATTTACTGCAGGTAACATGCAGAAAAATATGTCATGCGCCATTAACTTATTCACCTTTTGATGAACCAACTGTTTGTCTAGGTTTTATAGCTGATTTGCATTTTCTGTTTTGAAATTCAAACTTTTACTCTAAACTACTACGTAAGAAAAACAAGACAAAAAGCAAACGCTCTCTATCAATCGTCAGTTCTAACTTCTTCAGAAAGCGAAACATCTTGATGCCATTCTTTATCTACTTAGAAGTCTTTCCTCTTCAATTTTCATTTTAAAAAAAAGGTAGGATCCTATACTGCTCCATGACAGCAGATATTCAACTGCTACTACTTCTGAATTTCCAAATCACAATCATTTATACATTTAAGCACTAGAAATACAATATGTAAATCTATTTACTTGTCAGTGTTAAATGTTACAGCATGACCCACAGTGGTAATTGCCCCCGAAAATACATTTTGTACCATGGGGCTAGCAAGAGTCATGATAAGAAGAAATCACAGATACTTCTCCTTTGACAAAAATTACTGCAATTTGTATAGTATTCAATTTTTTGTTATTCAATGTTGCTTTTTTAAAACGCAAATAGCAACATAGTGAAAAGATCATTAATTCTCTTGCATACAAAGAACAAGAAAAACAGTGAAATTTTAATTATTTTCTATAAATTGTTTTCATTTTCTGATTGTTTACAATAATAAATTAACTGTGACTTTCTGCCTTTTCTATTCTTGTGATAAACGTGGAAGCCAGGGCAGGAGCTGCTTGAAGCCACAAGTTTGAGACCAACCCTGGGCAACAAAGCAACGCCCTGTGTCTACAAAAGAGATTTTTTTTGATTAGCCAGGAGTGATGTCACCCGCCTGTAGTCCCAGCAACTCAGAAGGCAAAGGTGGGAGAATTGCTTGAGCCCAGGAGGTCAAGGTTGCACGGAACCTTGATGGTGCCACTTGTTGCAGTTAAGTTTTGCTGGTTTATTCCAGCAAACACAAAGAGACCCTGTCTCAAAAATAAAAATGAAAAAATTAAGAGCCAATAATGTACATGCAATATACACAGTGTAAGAACGGTGGGGAATGTGGGTCTAGAATCTATAACTAAAACCAATTCAGTAAGGACGGACATTTAGTGGATATTTCCTGCACACTAAGCTCCAGGTACTGTGATAAAAATCTTTCCATAAGGTAACCTCTTACAATAACGCCGAGAGGCAGGTCTTGTCTCTCAGGTGAGGAAAGTAAAGCACAGAAAAGATAAGCTGCGAAACGACGGGCACACAGCTCTGAGGCGGCAACAAGGCCGGCAGCAGCAGGTCCCTAGGACTCAAAGGCCTGTGCTCCCAACCACGCCTCTCTGTGCCTCCCAACATATTGTTCCCATAGAAAACTTTGTACATACTGGCTTCCTGGGGAGAGAACTTTTCATCTTCTGAAGAGCCAAGGCAATCAATTTTCATCTTTTTTCCTCAGAATGCTGGAGTTTTCAACCTAAACCAGTCAGAGGAAAGCTAAAAATAGGCTGAACGATTGGTTGCGGGAGCGGGGGAGGAGCGAAACTTTGACTCATAAATAACATTATCTAATTTACTGGACAATCAACGGAGACTAAGACTTTGATGAAACGAAAAGTGAAGGGCAATAATTTTTGTCTTTATCTCTGTTATGTGTCGTAAGTGTATCCAGGCATTGATTTTCTTATCAAATCCAAATAAACGAATACTGTTTATACACATGTATACGTGTTCCAATAAATCATTTATAAAATTGTTACCCTTCTTTCTAGGAACGAAATAAACTATGTGTTGAATTCACCTTCTGAATCCATGAAATTCTATTTTCATTGGATAGTCAAAATAATTTATAATTGTTTTTAAAAATCCAAAGGAAACATATGAAATGTTAAACATAAGTAGACTTTCCTGCCAATGTAAGTTAAATACATATTATTAAATGGAAGCTGACATTTTAACACTTCTACTGTTTACTATCCTTTCATCTGCCTTTCATGTCTTCAAAAAAATTGAGCCTTAAAGCTGGAATGTAAGTTGCTTGTTGACAGGTATCAAGACGTTTCCTTCTCTCTCTATCTCTCTCTCCCTCTTTCTCTCTGTCTTTTTTTTTCCCCCAAGTCAGGCTTACTCTGTTACCCAGGCTGGAGTGCAATGACATGCTCATGACACACACCAGCTTCAACCTCCTGGCTTCAGGTAGTCCTCCCACCTCAGCCTTCGGACTAGCTGAGGCTATATAGGTGTGTGTTACCACATCCACCAATTTTTTATTTTTTTATAGAAACGAGGTTTTGTTATGCTAGTGTTGAACTCCCGGGCTCAAACAATCCTCTCATTTTGGCCTCTCCATGTTCTGGGATTACAGGCGTGAGGCATGGCACCCAGCCAGGACTTCTGTTTTCTATCCAGGAATTTCACCTGCAAGGCCCTAACGCTTCAGCAAACAAAAAGTAACACAACTACAGAAGTATGCATGAAAGCCAACCACCTGTGGTACTTGCAACAATGTCTTTTGCTCACTTCCTAATAGGAACAGATTTTGGATTATAAAAGACATTGGTTATGAAATATTACAATGAGAAATGAGAAAGTACAAATACAGACACAATATAAACACGAAAAACGCTTTTTTAATATTGAATATTAACAACCTAATCACATATTGGATTTAAATGCTTACATTTTTTTAAAAAGATACACTCATATTGAATTAAAATCCTCAATAAAAATTTGAGCAAAATATAAGCTACTATTGAAATTTAATTTTAGATAGACATGTACAACGTTGAATTTCATATTGCTGTTTACAATATGGAAGAGCTGGACTGCCATTCAAAAGCCATTCACTCCAAAACTAAAAGTGCCAGAATCTTTGCCATCACACTGTCTTCAACTGCTAGAGCTCCATGTTCTTGACACAAATGCGTATTTCATTTGCGTTTTGCACAGACTTACAAGTATATTACAGCTATACATAAGAATTACTAGCAAGTGAAATAGTTCTGGGAGGGTTTTTCTTATTCCTTTTAAAGTTTATTATTATCGCCGTGGGTTTTTCTAACTGTATGTAAAATGTAGCCTGAAAGTTATATGCAGAGCCAGATTCCCAGGCAGATGAGCACCATTCCGTTTCCCAAAAGGCAAGTCCACCCTGTATGTGCTCCAAGCCACTGCTTTCCTAACACTGTCTCATCTCAACCATTGGTGGTGATGCCCCTCCCCAAGCAGTGCAAGAAGCAGACAACTAGGACCTATTTCAGACAGGCAGGTAATATAGGTGTCTATCGTTGCCTTAGGCAAACGGCACTACCTGCAGAACCTTTAAAAACCAAGGGATTTAGACTCTGTAGTGTAATTACCTGTCAGATTCTACTACAGGCTTTCTAAAGTTCACATCCTAACATACATTGTTCCCATAGAAAATTCCACCATGTGCTTTAGAAAAGCTGGTTCAATTTACGTGAAGATACATAGTATTACGGAGAGCATGCAATACATATTGTTTATGAAACTAAAGTACCTTGGGTGGCCTTTTACTACTGGAGGAGTATAAATGAACTCTATGTATTTCCTGGTGCAATCCAGAAAGCAGAAATCTGAGAAAACTACTTTTACTTAAATGAGCCCTACAGTCAAGAGGAAAACAACCCCTAAAAGGTGGTTGAAAATATGGGAACGCAGAGGTCCCCTCTCTCCACACAACTGATACTTTGTGGCCATCGTGTTGTTTATGCAGGGGCTGTCCTGCATAGTACAGGATATTCTGCAGCACTCACACAGTCTAACTTCCTCTAGAGAACAAAATCATTCCAGGGGTCAGTTGAGTGGAGAGGGCACACAGAGGCTGCAGCGTGGCTCGGCGGTGTAAATGGTCCAGAAGCGGGAGAATGTGACACGTGTACCTCGTTCTCACCCTCCTTTACCAGTGGGCACTCAGCAGAAAAGCCCTGACGTGTGACAACTGGTTCCACTGCTGGAAAATATTCGACTCGCCTCACCCTCGGTCTCCCTAGGGCCCAAGTGGGTATCTTTTCTTCAACAGAAATGTTCTCACAGGCCCACAACAAGACAGGAGGGGGCATTACTAGGCCTCATGGGAAGCTTCCGAGAGTCTTCCCAAGAGTCCAATCAAGGCCCTAGAGATAGGAGCCCCAGCCTAATTCCTCCTCCTCCTCCCTGAACAGAGAACCAGTCGGGGCTACTGGGTCACTGGACACACTCCTTCGTCTGTACCCTGGCTGTGACTCCTGTCAGATGGGGACACGAAGCCAGCTGACGTACAGACACTCATCAGTGGAACCCAACAGCACGTGGCACCTTCTCTTTCGTGAAGTCCTTCCCTAAAACCAGTGTGACGGGCTTGCTGCGAAATGGAGATGCAGAGGAGTGGGTCCCAGCCTCTGCACTACTGCAAGTTCCCCAGATAGTCAAACATGCGCCAAACGGAAAGAACTATTCGATTCCAGAGTATCAGCCTTTCAGAAGGGAGGAACATTGCTAGAGACGTGTAGGAATAATGCTACACAGATCCTTTCAAAAACCTTTTTCTTTTTTTTCTTTTTTGAGTGGGAGTCTCACTCTGTCACCCAGACTGGAGTGCATTAGCCACTCCCGGCCACCGCAGCCTCGACCTGCTAGGTGCTGGCGATCCTTCCGCCTCAGCCTTTCTAGTAGCCGAAATTACATCAAAAACCATTTTTTAAAAACTGCAACTAACTCCAACATTTGCTTTATTTCCTATGTCACCATATTAGGTGCTCAAGAAAAAAAATGGGCCAGGCTCGGTGGCTCAGCCTGTAACCCCAGCGCTTTGGGAGGCCGAGGTGAGCCCGCAGGTTCGAGACCTGCACGGGCAACTTGGCGAGATCTCGTCTCTACAATAAATCAAAAAATTGTTGGGCGAGGTGGTGTGTGCCTGTAGTTCCAGCTACTTGGAAGGCTGAGGTGGAAGGATCGCCGGAGCCCAGCAGGTCGAGGCTGCG
>NW_007070630.1:159670-161334 GCF_000164805.1 Carlito syrichta | reverse complement strand
GCCACTGCACTCCAGTCTGGGCGAAAGAGTGAGACTCCAACTCAAAAAAAAAAAAAAAATGAATGGATTTCCACAACACAAATTTTAGAGGAGTTTACAAAAACAAATCATGTTGAAAACTTTGTGAAATATTGGCAGAATTCAGCGAAAGTTATTTTCGGGAAGTAAAAATCAACATACATATTCCCAAAAAGCCGACCTGTCGCTACCCTAGAGAATATCCCCTCAGTGGCTGAACCTGATCCCAAGAAGTGATGCCTATGAGGAATCTGATTTCTGCAGGGAGTCTCAGGAGAGGGAGTCTCACTAGGGGAAGGTCTTTCTCCTCGGCCAAGCCAAAACCCATTCAGTCAGATGCATCACATTGATCCTATTACACAAGGAAGAGTTAAAGTGAGTCTAATATCCAAAAGACCCTCAGGACTCATCAACAGTGAGTAACATCCTTCAGGGACCAATAAAATTAATGGCATTTCATTAATGAGACTCTCAAGAGCCATAAAAGAAAGAAGTGGCAGAGGGCTGTAGAAATCAAGTCTATTTTAGTCCTCAAACACCAAAGAAAACATTTGAAAGAAAGCACCTATAATTTCTTCAAAACAGAGAAGGTTGACTTTTTAAATATTCTTTTTGGCACCCACACTATGCCTCTCCTGCTCACATCCCAAGAGACTAGAGTCAAATATCCCAGGTTGCAAATCGACTGACATTCCAGCAGCATGGCCTCAAGCAGGTCACTCACAGGGTCAGTCGCCGCCTCCATGCACGGGTTTGCTAAGAAAAGTCGATGCACTGGGACTGAAGCCAAGTAGCACTTACTCAAAGAACTAGCCACTGTTCCCAACTTCCACCTCATTCTATCATCTATTTACACTGTCATTTTACTGAATAGTTGCCCCCCAAAAAAGAAGTCTAACAGAATAATAAAGTAAAGCATTATGCTCAAATGTTAGCTGTTATTAACTTGGAAATGGAAGAATAAACACAATTAAAAGACAAATGACACCCAGGATAGGTGAGTAAACACTAAAAGGGCACTTAGTTTCTTGAAATGCGTTCAGGTCTCTTTCATTCCTTCAATATTTACTTAACAAACACCTAGAGCTAAGCAGTTGTCTTCAATGACCTACAAGAGACATTAGACGTAAGCAAATACAAGGAAAGACAGTCCAAGCGCAGTAATTAAGGTAAAGATAACTAGGGATTTCACAGTAGGGAGAGATTACTTCTCGCGGGGGGTGAGGAGATAAATCTTCACTCGAGGGGCAGCAGCTGGGATGGCCTTGAATTAGAGTTTGGACCCAGAACCTAATCTAGGCAACGGCACAGGGCACAAGAGGAGGAGGCGGCAGCACAGAGACGGGGCCCAGGTGCCTCGGGGTTACCGCAGCGCCAGGGTTGCCGTCGCGCCGGAGGCCCTCCTCGGTGGGGCTTGCCGTTCGCAGCCGCCTCGCTGCCGGTAGTTGGGGCCCCCGTTCTTGCTCCCAAACTTGCCGTTGCTGTGTGGGTAGGTGCAACGCAAAGTGCCCGAGTCCATGTATCTCGATTACCGTCGATCGGACCGGTGGAAAATGTACTGGCTGACTGTAGCTCTGCGAGGAGGCCAGTGCGGGGCTTTCAGCGTTGCTACCAGCAGAAGATGAGCTCTTCAGGCTCTGTGATTT
>NW_007070630.1:158753-159217 GCF_000164805.1 Carlito syrichta | reverse complement strand
GCCCCGCCGCGGCTCCGCCCTTCGCACGGCCTTTGCGGGCCGGCGGGGGAGGGCCCTGAAAACGCGTCTGAGGACGTGGACGCGGGCAGCCGGCCGCAGGGCTTGCTCCCTCACAGTCCGGCCCGAGGGAACCGAGGGCTTTGCTCTCAGCAGAGCAACTTCACGTCTAAGGAGGAAGACTCCAACCACGGGTCGCCGGCAGCCTCCGAGGGGGTAAAAAGTGAGGGCGTGCTTAGAATTCCGGGGGCAACCAAGCAGTGAGCAAAGCGACTCATCACAGGCGACGAGAAGACAAAAGCGCCGCAATGACACAGTCTGGCTGTGTGTTCTCTGGAAGCCACCTGTTCTCTACCCACACAGGTGTCGCTGCTAGTGTTAGACTCGAGTCCCGCACAGCGACAGCGCCCTGGAAGTGGTTTGCAGGCCCGCGCCACCAGGGGGCGCCCGAGGGACTGGCCGGGCTC
>NW_007070630.1:136136-158011 GCF_000164805.1 Carlito syrichta | reverse complement strand
ACGGCGGGGCCCGCGTCGAGGCCGGCGGGTGCGCGACGGAAGAGGGCGGCCCTCGCAGCCGTCCGCAGGCGCAGGAGGTCGGCGTGGTCCGAGAAAGCGCCGCACGGGTGGGACGACCCCCTCCCAGGAACGAGGCTTTCCTTGGAAGCAAGCCCCCCACATCTCATACGCTGACCAACGCCACCTCCGCTCTGTTCCGTCGTCGTCCCAGGTCCCCAAGACCCAGGCCATTATTGAGGGCTGTGTGCGCCGGTGGCGACCACCCCGACGACGCTGTGGGTTTTTGCGGCGGGGTCTCACTGCGGCGGCCCGGCGGAGCGCGAGGGCCTGATCACGGCCCACCGAGGCCCTGAGCTTCGCGGCGCAGGCGAGCCTTCCTCCTCCGCGCCCGGCTTCCGTATCTCTGAGGCCTAGTCTGCTTTCTTTTTAGAAGAGGCAACATCTCACGACGTGCACAGGACGGAGAAAGGGTTCATTAGGAAGAACAAAAATCACAGAGCCTGAAGAGCTCATCTTCTGCTGGTAGCAACGCTGAAAGCCCCGCACTGGCCTCCTCGCAGAGCTACAGTCAGCCAGTACATTTTCCACCGGTCCGATCGACGGTAATCGAGATACATGGACTCGGGCACTTTGCGTTGCACCTACCCACACAGCAACGGCAAGTTTGGGAGCAAGAACGGGGGCCCCAACTACCGGCAGCGAGGCGGCTGCGAACGGCAAGCCCCACCGAGGAGGGCCTCCGGCGCGACGGCAACCCTGGCGCCCTGTGGGACAGAGCCCCACACAGCCACGGCAGCATCCGCAGTTCCCTGTGCTGCGCTGCAAAATACGCAAAGTGTCCCACGGTTTTGGAATTCTGTGCGTCCCCTTCTCTACGCCACGCATTCCATTGGACTTTCACACCCCAGGTCCTTTGCCCCGCCGCATTCACGCGGTAGTGGGGAATGAGAAAGAAAGCAGAGTATGAGGCCGAGGCTGGCAAGAGTCTGGCTATTCTCGCCGAAAAGAAAATGAGCGCTCTTACACTTTGATCGCTGCGGCAGGCCACTCACACAATCTTGATTAAGCAAAAACTAAATATGGCTACAAGGTCATCAGAGCAAAAATAGTGAAAACTACATCTCAGAAGGAGACTCCAACATTCACCTAATTTGTCCCTTTCTTGCATTTTTACTTTGGTCCTTTGCTGCTAATTATCTCTGGACAACGGCTTCTCTAGTTGTTTCTTTTTAACGTTTCTGAGTCAGTGTCTCACTGTGTTGCCCAGACTGGACTGCAGTGGCAATATCACAGCTCATTGCAGCCTTGGACTCCTGGTCTCAGGTGATCAGGAACACAGGTGCACACCAGCACACCTACCTAAGTTTTTTTTTTTTTTGTAGAGACAAACTCTTGTTTATTCGGCCAGGCTGGTCTTGAACTGCCGATCTCAAGTAGTCCTCCCGCCTCAGCCTCCCAAACAGCTGGGATTACAGGAGTGAGCCACTGTGCCCAGACTCTCCCTTACATTAGCTCCATCAATTCTCATACCGACACATTTTACAGGCCATCTCAGATGATCAGTGAGAAAACGGATGCCCAAAGACTCAAGGGACCTGTCCAAGGCCACTCAGAGTCCGAGATCGACCAAGTTCTGACAAAGCCAGCAGTTTTCCAACCACCACAAGGACCTCTCCCAGCTGAAGCATACCTCAGAAAACATTTTCTTGGAAAAGTCAATCCTCACACCCACTTGCCACCACACAGGGTTAATTTACTCCCAATGGAGACACCTAGTCTGGGAAAGAGGTACCATCTGAAAGGGCCTGACGTTCACTGTCACCAGCACGATCTCAACAGAATTTACCCAGTCTCTGTATGAGTACAATGAAGCCAGGCTGCTACAGAATGCCTCTGGCCACAAGCTTCTGCAGTTCACAGCGGCTGTGCTCCGAAGCTGCTCTCAGTATTCCACAGAAGGGGAGGTCAGGGTACTTCAAAGAAGCCATCAGCGAAGTCCCATGCCAGGGACTGCTAAGCCCAGTACCCCAGGGTATGCAGCACATCAAGACCCAAAAAAGGGCTGCATTTTTTCACCTCCCAATGCCTTTTGATGAAGTATAAACTTTAAACATCTGAAGGGGTAGCACTGCACTATAGCAAGCTGTGGCAAAACCCCAAACAACTGTAACATGAACCCATGGATGTTCACGGAAATGCTTAAGTAACTCTCATGTTAGTTTAACGGGAAGATGAAAAAAAAAAGAAAAATGGAACTAATGTGAAAATGACCTTCACATGAATGCAAGTTCTAGTAACGCATCTTTCTGAAACAGTGAAGGGGTTTATGATAAACCACTCCCCGATGCCGGCAGGCCAGGAGTGTTTCGGAACCGAGCATCCAGCAAAAGCAACCAAGCCCAGCTGACAAAAGCATGTGTCTCCTTCATTCGACCCACGTCATCGCAATTGTCCCATCAGAAGCTCTTTCACAGTTCCCGACGGAGTTGTGTCACCCAGTGACAGCCCTGGAATGTTCCCATGTGACCACAAAGTGCCCCGTGGAACACCGCGTGGGCATTTGGGAAAGTCACAGAGGACAACATGCATGGTCTGTTGTAGAAAGATACATTCTAAAAAAATAGGCTCATGCCCAAAATCCCAGCACTTTGGGAGGCCGAAGTGAGAGGATTGCCTCAGCCTACGGGTTCGAGACCACCCTGGGATCTCATCTCTACAATAAATCCAACAATAAGCCGGGGTCGGGCTCGGTGGCTCACCCGATCATTCCACACTTTTGGAGGCCAAGGAGAATCAATTCCCTGAGCCCACAGCTTCAAGACCAACCCGGGCAACTTGGTAAGACCGCTCTAATCAAAACATTAGCCAAGCGTGGTAGTGCACGCCTGTAGTTGAGGTTACTCGGAAGGCGGAGGCGGACAGACCGCCGGAGCCCAACAGGTTGACAGTGGGGTGGCCAGGAGCAGCCGCTGCGCTCCAGCCTGGGCGACGAAGCGAGACGCCGACTCAAAGAAAGGTTTCCTTGATGTTCACTGTCACACACCTGGTCTGTTTTGAGACTTCAGAAGTAGGAAGCCTAAGATGCTCTAACGCAGAAGATCAACACGCTGATTGGCTACGAAAATGTGTTTTACTCCCAGAACACACTAGTATTAGAGCTGCGCTCCACTCCACATAACAAATACTCTACCGCTCCCAAGTCTTTCTTGAGAAAATAGATGTATGGGGAACAACCTGCCTTGTTTTCCGGTGAACAGCAATGTGGATTCCGGAGACCAAACGAAAAACCAGTTGTCTAGAAAAAAATCACTTTAAGCATTTTAAGGACTAATAAAAATTTCTATCACAAAATCCACAGATGGAACATTCAGCACTGGAAAAACCTGAGAAGATTTCATTAAGGGACTGAATGGGGTGGTCAGGCACAGGGAAACCAGAGGAAATAGAGCAGTGCCCTAGGCCAGCTGCCAGCTAAGAAGCCACTAAATACCGTTCTGAAAGACCTGGAGGAGGGAGCCAGACCCAGGAATGTTCGCAGAGGTGGCCGGAAGCAACCCTGAGGGCGGCAGCACTGGGCACCCAAGTTCCTCTCCCACAGGCCCCTTGAAAAAGCCAGTGCCTCGCACCCACTTGCCACCACACGGGGTTAATTTGCTTCCAATGGAGACCCTTGGTCTGTGAAAGAAGCACCATCTGAAAGGACTTGCCCTTCACTGTCACCTGCCCCAACGAGAAGCTGAAGTTGGAGACCTGGGTGGGGGGTCGTGGTGGCCCCTACAGATCCCCCACCCAAGGCAGGCACGGGAGGAGACCAGTACATGGCGTAGCTGGAGGGGCACGCTGCACCTGACCGGCAAAACACCATCTAGCATGCGACACTGGCCCACGCCATCTGTCAGGATGGATTGAAACAAACAAAAATGTGCGGGTGACCATTAACCACCTTCTCCCTCCTATATGTTCTAATTCCATACAAAAAGATAAAACCACAGCTCACATCTTCCAAAAAAGGAGAAAGCCAGCAGCTGTTTTAAAAAGGATTCTGAATTACCACACCTGAGTGTTATAAGGAATGAACACTGTTTTGCCTAAGTTACTTCAGGAAGATGCGCTGACAAATGTTCCCAAAAAATTACCACAGAATTTCCAGGTGCCAAAGAAAGGATGGATGAAACCCATGCCCACCCGCCTCCAAAGGCTGGAGCAGCCGGCAGCACTCCCCGTCTGAGAGTCCTCCTTTTCAAGATAAAGATAAAACAGCTGCATTGATGACAACAATTCCCTTGATTCTGACCCAAGACAAGGGACACTGGACCCTGTAGTCACCAGCACAAGAAGCATTTGACACAATCCAAAAGAACAGTAGCAACAACACACATACATGCACAAAAAGGGATAAAGACCCCTTTGGTGTGTTTACACGAAAGTCTCATGTTTTGGTCATTAATTACAAGGTATTAGCTCGGCTGTCAAGCCCATAAGACTTGCTGACATCCTTGGCTCGTCTGACTATGTCCTGTCTCCCGAAGGTCCCCCAGCAAGTACACAGCACAATTCTTAGGATTCATGGAAAAAGAGAGCTCCCTTCATGCTGTCATGGTAATTATTCATCATTCACGAATGCAAATAATTGCAACAATACAATTCCCTAACAATGTACATTTGTATGAAACTTAAACCGCAGTCATGTTGGACTCAAGATTCTAGCTGCACTTTTAAGATAACTACTACCAAAAGAAAAAAACAAGACCAATATAAAGGATGCTGCTTCTCAATGGAAAAAGCACTTAACCAGAAGCCACACCGCTAGTACCACGCTCAGCAACAACAGCAGAAAGGGGTCTTGCATGTCGCAAAATTGCAACATCTTTTGTGGCAGATTCTTCCCTAAGAGCTACAAAACCTGAGTCCAGTGCTGTGTGTACAGTGATAAATGAGCAACATGTAACCATAATCTTGGTCTCAGGTGGAGAGAAGGACACACTGCTTTACAAATCGGTGAAGAGGAAACACATTAAATCGCACAGACTTTTTCAAATAAATACCCATAAGACAGATTTAGAGGGGAGAAAATTCACACATGAGAAGAATCTACAGCATAAAACAAAACAGGAAAGGAGGGGATTTTTGAGAAATCACCCTATGACACTGCTTTTTAAGTTGATTTGGAAACCGAGTTGGAAATGAATCCAACATGCATGCATGCCGCTGATGCACAGGTCAAGTGGCTTGAGCCAGGCAGTGAAGCACAAGCATCCCACCTTGAATTTCTGGCTGGGGTTTAATTATTAGTGACAGCAAGAGGCTCTAAGTGACATTTTCAATGGAATCACTTCAGGAAATGTTGGAAAATTGGTTGTTGGCAACGTTAGTACGTCTTTTAATGGAAAAATGTCATGAGTGTAATCAGAAAGGGGAGAAAACAGACTAAGGCAGCCATTTGAGTTATGATTATAACTATGACAGCACTATGCACATATTCAGGATACTGACAATGGGCGCTCTTTGAAGGGAAAAGAAACTAGAAATATTCGATGTTACTTCAAAAAAGTAAAGGGGGGACTTGCAGAAAAATTCGCAAAAACTTGTCAGCATCAGCTAAGATTAGGCTAAAAACTGGCAGGTTAAAGCTTGCATCATTCATTGCAATCATTCATTCAGTACTGAACGTGTATTATGTACAAGTGATAGTGCTAGGTACTGGTACATAAGTGTGAATAAGACCCTACTTTCAAAGTGCTTGGGACTGTGAACAGAGTTTCAATTCAAACTGACAAAAGGCCTCATTGAGAAGGTGACATTGCTGCAATACTTCAGAGAGGGAAGGCACCAAGCCATACAGCTTGCGAGAGGTGGGGTTCTGGTAAAAAGGCTGGGGAACCCAGTGACTCGGGGACAGAATTGTGATTTATAGTTTTGTCATGGAGTGGGCAAGGTTCAGAAGGCTAGGAGAAGAAATCCGAGAGGTGAGAAGCATCTGTGTCTGCAGATGGTGGAGTAGGGTGGGGCTGGGGAGTAGTCATACAGCTCTGGCTTGCCATAGCAAGGCCAAAAACTGTCACAGGAAGCCAAGAAATGGGGATTCCAAGCAGAGAAGCATACAACGTGACTAATGGTCTTAAAGGTGTCACTCTGGCTGCTGAATAAAGAACAAAGAAGGCCAGGCACGGTGGCTCAAGCCGGTCATCCCAGGACTTTGGGGGGTCGAGGCCACAGCACTCCAGCCTGGGCAACAGAGTGGGACTCCAACCTCAACAAAAAGAAAAAAGAAAGAAAAACAGTGTCATTGCTTCCAACCTTGCTTGGCCAAAACAGAAAGTACTCCTCTTAATAAGCAAGCAACATTCAATGCTTACAGTAGAAATGAAACAACCTGCTAAAATCTTTTTATGGTTGAGAACTGGTTTCATACATATTGTATTCCCATATATAAATTATCTCACATATAACTGAAGCTTAATATTATTTGCTAAATAAATGTAAAAGAATCCATGTGGTAAAAGAATTAGCTGGTCAAGAATAATATTGCTCATGAAAACCGCATGTATAACTATTGTCATATTTTCCCTACGGTCTTTTAAAAGAAGTTTATATTGGACCCTTCTTTTAAATATTCAATGAGTCAGTGTCACCCAGAATAGGAAGGTTCAGATTCCTCGGTATAACTTTCAAGGTACTCCAAGGCCTGGCGGCATCCACCATTCTAAATGTGCCACAGGAGACCACTGTCAGAACCATGCTGCCATACCTGGTCTCCCACTTTGCCCAGGGCGCTGACCCTCACCTTTCAGATCTGTATTTCTAAACCACGATTACTGGCCAAACCCCATTCAATCATCAAAAGTTATGCAGCTCACTTGTTCAGATCCATGCCATGATGGAATTAAATGCTCCTTATCTGGTATTTAATCTCCCTCACAGGGGTTTAAAAATAATCAAATCTTGCCAATGAAATGACATACGAATGGCCAAATTCAAGTAGGATGATATGGCTTCTTAATGAACTAGACAGGAACCATTGATTTCCCTCTTTTAAACAGAAAGGAAATTTAACCCCAAACCTCCAAGCAGCAGGCATCTCCAAGTGCTCCTTGAAGTAGCAGTTAGAGGACAATGGAGTGAAAATTATTTTTTCAAGGAAGGTCGATTTCTTTTGTGTCCTCCCCTTTGCCATAAAACCCTTTAAGCCCTCCAAAGGCACTGTGAAGCCTCTAGGTAGACAAGAGAGAGCACTCATTCTGTAGATCCTAAACATCAGGAACAGGTGTGCTTCTTCATACTTATGCCATAAGATAAAACAGCATGATGCAGTCTAACAAACTAAACAGTATCTTGGAAGCCATAAAGGAAGCTAATAATTTTTTCAAAACGAAAAAACCCTGCATTCCAAATTCTATCATCCTATCAGAGTTTCTGGCTTGTTCATTTCAATGCCAAAGTCAAATGAGCTCCAAACTCCACACGTTTGCCAAAAGAAGCCAAATCATCAAGTGCTGACATGGATGACAATCGTGTTGTGTACCGTGGTGCAATGTCCACAGGCATGCATGGTTTGGCCCCACTCTTCTGCACACACAGGATGAACAATGGCACTACCAAAAGCCTGGGCCATGTCCTAGCAGCATACGAGTGGCCCAGAAATGGGATCATCTGTTGTTATGAGAAAATAAGAAATGTTGTAAGTTACAGTCCAAGAACAGACCTGAGCTCTGGACTGCGAACAAGGACAATGGAACAAAATTCCACAGGAAAAGCAGAAAGTGCTTTTCCTAGCACCCTGACCCTTAATTTATTCCGTGCAGGCAGCTGTCACAGTATCTTTTTTATCTATGTTAACAGTAATATGTTTCCATTAAAACTGCATAAACTATCAGAAACTCTGACATCGGTGTTTCCTCAAGCGATGACAAAGACAGCATTTTCTTTGTAATAGTAACAATTTGAATTGTCATCTGGAAATCTTCTGTTCTGCTCATAATAAAATACAAGCTGTCAAAATGTTCCCATGTACTAGTTGCACTGATAAGAAGTAAGAGAGGGCAGGCATGCTGTAGCCTACATGACGAACCCTAAGGAGCTCTGCCACACCCACCAACGGGGCAGGGATGCAGGGGAAGTCCACTGACCTCCACCAGCAGAAAGGAGGGGCTGTCCTCTCACAAACCCCAAGGGAGAAGCACTCTGAACATGAAACATAATCTTCACCAGCTGGCACAAGGAAGGGACTGAAGAAGGATAGATACGATAAAATTCATTTGTCTAGAGCCCAAAACAGTAACTGTAACATTACATCACAGCAAATGGGTTTGTTTCACCATATGCCTCAAGAATACCTAATTGCTTGTTTTACAGTATTAAACCAACTTACTTGCATTTACATTTTAATACTCGGAAACTTTTGTGCAAGATTTTTTATTTTTCATTTCATATCCTTGGAAAGCTAGTTTTGTTTTGTTTTTTTTTGAGTTGGAGTCTCACTCTGTCAATCAGACTGGAGTGCAGTGCCGCTCCCGGCCACCGCAGCCTCGCCTGCTGGGCTCCAGCGATCCTTCCGCTTCAGCCTTCCAAGTAGCTGGAACTACAGGCGTGCGCTACCACGCCTGACTCATTTTTTGATTTATTGTAGAGATGAGGTCTCACCAAGTTGTCCAGGCGGATGTCGAACCCGCAGGCTCGAATCCGCTCACCTCAGACTCCCAAAGCGCTGGGAATTACAGGCTGAGCCACCGAGCCTGGCCAGGAAGCTAATTTTTTAAAAAAATACAATCAGTTCATATTATCTATAAAAATAATGAACATTTACTTTTCATGGAATGAGTACTGGTATTCCTTTTTTTAAATTGAAAACCTAAATCTGTAACCCTCAGTTCCTGAACTAAGGTGATGTCTCAAGCAAAGAAAGGAATGGTGCCCTGGGACTTCCCAGCATTGCCTCCACACCAGCTTCCTCCCCTGCCTTCTTTGGCAGTTCCAGAAGCAGCCAGCTACATCACACATGTTCATAAATACTCCCTTTCAAGACCCCAAAATGAGGGTGCGCGGTTACAATAATTTAATTAACATTCTAGAAATAATTAATTATTTTAGAGATGTAAGAGGTAACTCAAATGCCCCCGGCTTTAAACATAAACATTTTTATGCAATTGCTAACATTATTAAACAGGTCAGACTTATCTAGTATAGGCAGAAAGTAAAATTTACCATGAGAAGGATATGCATGAATTTCAAGAATTTGATACTTGTAATTCTAACATTAATTAATTCTAAATTAATTTCATAATATGCCGGTTTCTTTTTTACTCACAATTTGTAATACATCAAAATCATTAACTAGCCTAACAGCTAAAAATCATGGCTATAAATATCAGATGTGGTTATACAAAAAAAGGGATTATTAATATTTATACCCCTGCTTGAAGCTGAAACAAGTAACTTAACCAAAGCCTAAAATCTAGCCAACTATAGAAATTCCAGTCTATCAGATTATTCATCATGGATTTGTTTTCTATGCTCCTGTGTTTTTACCTCCATTTTAAAAGCTTTTTATCAAGGAATATACACGTGTGTGTGTGTGTGTGTGTATACACACAAATGTGTTTATATGCATACACATATGAAGCAATATTAATAATAGATAATTCAATGCTTTAAAATCTATATTTATACATGTAAAATACAGTAAATATTTTTTAAACAACTTATTAATTTTTTGTTTGCAGGTGGAATGATTGGTTGCTATAGAAATATTTTTAAACACAGATGAAAAAATTATGACTCTGCCAAAAATGATGTTCCTAGCATTTAATGAACACCATTCTAAAATTCACAATGTGTGTGTGTGTGTGTGTGTGTGTAGAGAGAGAGAGAGAGAGATAGAAAGATAGGTAGGTAGATAGGTAGCTAGATACACACAGAGATACACACTGAACACAAGAGAAAAAAGATCCTATTCTGTAATCTTTTAATCTTGACAATAAATTATAAACATCTTTGTACATATCAAAATACACCTCCCTATCATTTTATATGCTGATTAGCGTATTTTAATATGAAATGGATGCACCAAAATTAAGTTAATCATTCCCTAATGCTAAACACTTATTAGTTACCAACTTCTCAGTTTTATAATCAATACTGTGAAGACTGTCCAATTATATGCATTCTGTTATAAGTGCTAATTGTTTCCACAGAACAAACTTCCAAGTGTGAATGCAGATCACAGGGAAGACATTCTGAGGCTGGTGGCCCTGGCATCCTCTGAGTTATGCCAATTCTCATTTTGTTGACTACAATGATTTTTGCATTTCTGTTCTTTGCTGTCTGAGCGGTGAAAAATGGCACTCATCATTTTGTACTTCTATGACTACTACGGAGATTAAATTTAGGTTACGTAGTTGGTAGCTGAAAGTATGTCTGCTTTGGAGAAATATCTTTTACCAAGTTTTTCTTTTTTTTTTCCCCATTGGAATTGGAGTTTCTCTGTTACCCAGGCTGGAGTGCAGTGGCATACTCACAGTCACCCAGCCTCGACCTGCTGGGTTCAGACGATCCTCCTGCCTCAGCCTTCCAAGTAGTTGGAAGTATAGGCACGCGCCACCAGGCCCAGCTAATTTTTTGATTTATTGTAGAGAGGAGGTCTCGCCATATTGCCCAGGCTGTCTCGAACCCCTGGGCTCAAACAGTCCTCTCGCCTCCACCTCCCAAAGTGCTAGGATTACAGGCATGAGCCACTGCACCTGGTAACCCAGTTTTTCTGTCTTCATGGTAGAGTGATATTCAGTTGTAACACCTCTTGGTGCTTTAATTTTCTCCTCTATGTAACACAATGAATAACATTATCTATCATATAAGAGGACAGTCTTAAAAACCAAACAAGTTAATGTAAGACTACACATGAATGACACAAACTAAGGACTCATGAATGTTTGACATGGTATTTATTAATGAAATAAAAGTAAGAAATTCTTTTTATATTGAAATAGTACTGCTTCTCAAACTTGCCCACCAAAGTACCTCTGATGGCAAAAACAAGAAACTCATAACCTCAAGGAATCTGAAGGAAAACAGCAGGCAGCATTCCAGATGTGCCAATATCCTTTGAAATATTCAGTTATTTAAAAATATGCATGTAGATGTTCCATTCCACACCAAAATATATCAATATTTGACTAGTAGCTTTTCTGTCACCAACTTACTATTAAGTAACATTTAAGGATGAATTGGAGATACACTTCTTAACAATATAATCCACCATCTTTCATGTAATACAAGTGATATACACTTCTATTTAGTTTGCCATTTTAAAAAGTCTACTTCAAATCTCACCCTCTCTTCTCTCATGGAGTCCAACGACGGAGTGCTGTTAAGAAAGTCCTCCTTCAGGAGAGGATCAGATAAGTCCTCCTCTACGTTTTCTTCGAATCTATCTAACAAAGTTATCTCCATCATAAAAAAGTTTTTAAAGTAAGATGTAAATCTAAATTTATTTTCCCTCACTTGCTATCCAGCCTCACCCTCTTTTGCTCTGCCAGAATTACTCTAAAATAATAAAGGTTTTGAAATAAGAGTGTGTTTGTGCCGGTGCCAGAGAAAGTTAAAGACATTTCAAGTAAGGTTTCAAAGTTGAATTGAATGACAGTGACAATGCGCAGCCTGACATTCACTCAGAAGATGGCATCCATCAAATGAATACTGGTGTCACCATGCCTCAGGCAGGACGGCCAGAATGGCAGAAGCACGGCTGTGCTTCGGGAAGAGCAACATCATCTTGAGGCGGAACTCGAGCTTCGGTAACATTGTGGACAGACGCCGACAGCGGAGGCGTGAGCATGCAGCAGCCCCGCAACACGCCTGGCAGCCCAGACTCAGGGTCCTCTGTGTGGGGTACGGAGAAGGGAAGACCCGGGGACCTTGCCCAGCAACGAGTCCTGCGGTCGTTCGCTGTGATCACAAGTGTCGGGACGCTGATTGGAGCCACTGCGAGCACCTCCAGGAACTGCAGAAGCCAAGCGTGACTTGCATTCCTCTTCTACTATCGATATACATTGAGTATTGCGTTTTTAATAGTTTTTTCCCGTCTTAAAATGTATAGATATATATATGTATGTGTGTGTGTGTGTGTGTGTGTGTGTGTGTGTTTCATTAAATGTTTTACAAACACCGCCCTATGAAAAATGCAAATAACAATCTACTAATCTCTTACTTATTTCAATTTTTATATAGATAAATTCTAGAGGGGTCTCTCACATTTGGACACCGCATTTAAGACAAAAAATACTTGAAATGTCACATGGAGGCAAAGATGCACCCCCACCTCTAGAGGTTTTTATTTTGAGCACTGCTGAAGAGGTTGACTTTATAAAACTGAATTCTATGCCGAATACGCATCAGTGCCACTGCATGGTCATAGCACATCCAGATTAATGATCTGTATCAGTAAATAAATGTGCTACGCTTGAAAGCCTTTGTGGTTCACATTAAGAGGGGAAAGGGCGGCACTCTGCAGTCCTCGAGTCACGTCCCCCTGCCTAACTGCACCTGCTCTCAGCCACCCCTTCGACTCCAGGACATCGTTCCACGAGCACAGAGCTAGAGTGGGAAAACGAGCAGACCCTTCTCCTTTGCCCATCCATATCTTGCTGATTAAAGAATTACGTGCTTCACTTTCTAATACTCTCATGTTGGTTTTAGCATTTCTAATATGTATCATGTTTTTGCTTTCTTTTTAAAGAATGGGACAGATTCGGTAAGCAAAAATATGGGACCAAGATTCTAAGCTGTTGTAGCATTTGCCTACAGTAGCAGCTACCTGGAAGGCTGAGGCGGGAGGAATGCCTGAGCCCAGCAGATCAAGGCTGTGGTGGCCCTGAGCGTGCCACTGCACTCCAGCCTAGGCGAAGGTGAGACTCTGACTCAAAAAAATAAACAAGTAAATATCAATGCCTCATGCAAAGAGAGAGAGACAAATGTTTCTTATGTGCCATGTGTCACGCACTAGTGCAGGAATTTACATTAATCGCCTCATCTCACCATTACACTAACCTATCATTAAGATACCAATTTATACATGATTTGCGCCACATAACATTACAGGTAAATGACAACGCCCAGTTTCAAGCCCAGGCAGGCTAAGGTCAAGTGCCCTTTCTTTGCCACTAAAATCCGATGCGTGTCCCCACCTGGACTCCGTACCTCCCCCTTCCAGAAGCAAAGAGACACCACAGCAGGCCTGAGTCAGCTCCACCCAGACAACGCCCGCCCCCAGAAGCTGCTGCCATCCCCAATTGCTTGGATGTTCTCTGCCATTTACCGGCAGGTAGGAGGAGCAAATGGGGACCGTCGGGCCCTCCACACACGCCCCTTCCCCACTGCCTGTCACCTGAGTCTCACCTGCTCACTGGAAGAATGATCACGGGGCCTGCCCACCCTGCTATTTGCCAGCGGGAACGTTCCCCTCAGTGCGTTCCACTTGATTTTTGTGCTGTATGTGTGTCTGACTGTGCCACCTTCACACAGCAGCATGGAGGAATCCAACCCATGAACTGCTTGCAAGAGATCTGGAAACAAATTATGACTTCATTTCACAAAAGAGAGTGCTTCCATTTGATGAGATTTTAGGGTAAATGCACAGACTTCTATACGTAAAATGAGCATTTAAGAAACAACCCATCTAAAGGAAATATAAACAACAGTATAAATATCCCCTACTACATTCAGTCATATCCATTGTTATCGCCTCCGATTCAATACACAACATACTAATTACAAACGTGTTCCCCATAAACATCCTCTAAAACTCTAGATTGAATGTTATGAGGGATACCATGCCTTCCAATGGTCTTTGCCGAAAAAAAATGTATAAAAAGACACTGCCCTCTGCTGGACAATAACCCACACAGTCTATGAATATTTTGAGAACAAAGGTAATGAAATTCATTATTTAAGTACCATAGTCCATGGTACAATTTACAACTTTATAGAGAGCTTCCGTTGTATCAAAATGATTGTATGGCAAAAAGCAATATGTAACTTCAGGCTGTTTTACAACAATAAATAAAAAATACTATGTTCTACCTGAATGTAGCACAAATTTCTTTTTGTTGTTGTTGTTCCTTTTCTTTCCTTTTCTTTTCTTGCTGGAGTCTTGCTCTGTCACAAGCTGGAAAGCAGGGGCACACTCACAGCTCACTGCAACCTCAATCTCCTGGGCTCAGGCAATCCTCCCTCCTCAGCCTCTCCGAGTAGCTGAATGATTTTTTCATTTTTTTGTAGAGACGAGCTAGTCCTATGCTACCCAGGCTGTCTTGAACTCCTGTGTTCAAGCATTCCTCCCACAAGCTACTGAGATAATAAAAATGAGCCACCATACTCGGCCTTTGCTTGAATATAGTGTCAATGCAGAATTTCATCGCAATTATCTCCACAATTATAGGGAAAAGCTTTAAATGCTGAAAAAGTACTATGGGTATATATAGTCATTTGTTTTGTAACACCCTCCTACCCCAAGATGAAGTTTTGGCTACAAGTTATATTCTGGAGTCAACAGATTCCTACTGTCTTTACCATGTGGCTGTAACATGCATTTGTACATATTTCAGAGCTCTATATATACAGATATTATTGAAAACCAAAACAATAATTTTGTAAAATTTTTTCAAATAGCACAAAATAATAATGAAAACAATCTTATAAAAAAACTCCAAAGCACAAAAGTGCAGTGCATAAAAGGTGGAGGCTGGCTGTCATACACCTCCAGTTCACCCCACAGGACACAGGCCTCCATGACTAATCATGGGTGTCTTTTCTTCTTACTATATTTACATATATTTGCATCACATATACTTGTATCAAACTATACAAGGACTCACTAACTGCCTTTTTGGTTTTTACCTAACATACTTTGAAGATCGATATCACATCACTCTACCCTGCTGTTTTTTAACAGCTGCATAGGAGAGATGTTCTAAAAATTTATTTAGTGAATCCTCTACTACTGTGAAACATATTTTCACCATAATAAAATGAGGCAGAAGTATAATAAATAACCTTGCTTAAAACGGGATACAGCCATGATTTCTTTTTTTTTTTTGAGTTGGAGTCTCACTCTGTTGCCCAGACTGGAGTGCAGTGGACACTCCCAGCCACCCCAGCCTCGACCTGCTGGGTTCTGGCAATCCTTCCGTCTCAGCCATCCAAGTAGCCGGAATTACAGGCGTGCACTACCACGCCCAGCTGATTTTTTGATTTATTGTAGAGATGAGGTCTCACTACCCAGGCGGGTTTCGAACCCGCGAGCTCAGTCAATCCACTCACCTCAGCCTCCCAAAGGCGCGGGATTACAGGCTGAGCCACCAAGCCTGGCTATAGCCATGATTTCTATAATCCTTGGTCCATCACATCAATTTTAGAGTGTTTCCATGAAATAGAATATATATTTTTGTCACCCATCTAAACAATAACTGTGCAATACATATCATAACATTTAGAGGCAACCTCATTTAAGAACTCACTTGTATCTACAACTCAGAACAATTAACTATATAAAAATATGTAGAATGGTGTGGTGGCTTACACCTGTAGTCCCAGCACTTTGGGAGGCCAAGGCAAGAGGACTGCCTGAGTCCAGGGGTTTGAGACCAGTCTGGGCAGCTTGGCAAGACTCATCTCTACAATAAATCAGAAAAAAGTAGCCACGCATGATGATGCATGGCTGAATTCCAGCGACTTGGAAGGCTGAGGCAACAGGATCGCCTGAATCCAGCAGCTCGTGATTGCAGTGGCTGTGATCATGCCACTGCACTCCAGCCGGGGAGACAGAATAAGAGTCTGACTCAAAAAAGAAAAAAAAAAGTCATTACAAACACTTTTACTAATTCAGAAACAAATTTTTAAAACCAAAATCAGTACCTATACATTTGTCATAAATGTTCCAAAAAATTCTCTAAATAGTTATATGTTTTTGACAATTTAAGAATATTCCCTTTATATTTATATTTATAAAAAACTATGAAAAGCTAATAAAAGTAGTGAGTGTGTGACCCTAGAAAGCCACGCTCTTATCATTCCAAAGTGTAGCACTGACCCTCCCCATTACATGGCTCTTATTTTTATCACAATTAAAAATCCATCCCCAAAATACAACCAAGCCTACAAACAGCACCTTGCTCATCTCTGCTCAACAACTCGTAGAACTTTGATCATGACTTCTGCTGAAGGCTGGAATCCTGACACGCAAATGGTATGTCATGGGCGTGCTCCATCTTCCACCCACTCAGCCACACAGCTAGTCCGGTGCTGCACTGTTGAACGCAACAGCCATGGACGCTCAGCCTGTGGTCAGCCTCGTTTCTGTTGAATGCCCTGGGGCACATACTCTACGGGCTGCACACCACCACACAGTGCTTGGCAAACGCGTATGCCTGCAAATGAGAACTTTCCGCTCTTGCAAGTGTCCTGGTCCCAGAGTCTATCATCCTTTGCCAAGGGCAGCACATAGGGCATGAATGAATTCTTGCTCCATACTTGTCCCTGCTCTTGCCCCTGTTGAATGCTCACTTGCCTCTGTGTTCTGTTTCTACTTTCTCAAGACCAGATCGCCTTGCCCTTTGCACTTCCAGCTGAAACTTCATGCCAAGAACATTGTGTTTGGAATGATCTGCCTTCACTGTCACTGCATCCAATGATGGGGAGCAGAGGAACCCTCAGATCCTCACGATGACAGGTGCAGCTCTGTGAAGATGGCTTGACAGCACCCATCAGAGGAGGTTTGCAAGGGTGCAGTTCCAAGAAGGACGCAGAGTCCAAGAAAGGCCTCGTGCTAGGGATGGGACACTAAGCTGCACTCTGAAGGATGGCTACACTGTTCACAGGCTTTTACAAGATGTGTTTCATATACGGAATCAATAACTTACACAGTGTAAACCTGCACGGACAGAGAGTAGCAGTCCTGCCAAGCTGAAGCATAAGAGGGTGAGAACACAGTGTTGGAGCTAGAAACATAGGTTGGAGCCACCAAACAGTGAAAACCTCCATGGAGAAGATCGCCACTATCCCCTGACAAGTTATAGACAGGAATAACCCTACCTGAAACCTCTGTGACTCCCACAAAGTCTGTCCCTCTCCATTCCCAGGTTCCCTGCACGTACCCGCAACATCTCTTAATATAATAAGAACATCTATGATTTTCTGCAGGAAGAGACCAGAGAATTGGAAACGAAATGCCTGTCAGTACTTGGAGGAAAGAAGACCAGGGATGTCCACAGTGGCAGACGGGGAAAAAGAAGGAACCAAGACGCAATCACGGGACCAGAAGCACACACTTCTATAAATAAAAGCACAATGCTCTAATGCAATCCAAGGGCAAATACTCTAGAATACAGAAGAGGGGATAACTGTTGGTGGGAAACAGTGAAAGTTTTATGCCAAATGAAAACAAAAGATGATTACATTTTTACTGAAGAAGAACTTTAATAATATCACTCTTGGCAAAAAATCATTTTCATGTTATTTATGTGAGCACAAATCTTGGAACCAATCTGGCAACATATATCCAAATACTTACTATTTGATTCAGTAATTACTGATCCCTTAGGGGGAAAAAGTTAGCAATTTATGCATAAAGCTTTTTACTGCAGTGTAATTTGTAATACTGAAATTTTTAAACAACCAAACTCCATAACAATAGGAGAATGGTTAAATTACATTGCATTCATAGGACGGAAATATTTAGCTACTTTGAACAGTATTTCTGAGGACTCTGAAATGGTACCAAAAACTTCAAAAGCAATATGAAAATAAGCAAAATATAGCTGTATACTTGACAATATTCTATTTTTAAAATGTTTATATGCATGACTAGATACAGAAGCCTGGATTAGGGAAATAGATGTAAGGCATCCCACTAACTCCCTATGGTCCCTCAGTACTTGAGATCGCTCGACTACAACAGGCCTCTTCACAAAAGCCCTTATCAGGTCATTATACTACGGTAATTAAGAGATGCGAAATTAAACCAAATGCCAGTCTAAGATATTTGACAGACTCTGATCAGTGCCAACGCCTTCAGCGCCAGGGACAAAACCATTGAAGCAGAAGTGTCGGGACCACTTATCTACCAAAGTGCCCACCAGCCCTGCTGAATCACAGACAAGATGGACATCTGGGAAGTCTCTATCATGCTGAACAGAGCTCCTTCCTGAGTGGTGCTTGCCTGGGCTCACCCTGCAGAGTCTTCATAAGCAAGAGCCGCCATTTACTGCAAAGCTAATACTTAGAACTTCGACAGAAATAAATCTGACTCAATCCGCTATCGTGTCAATCATCTCCAGAAGGTGAATGGTGAGAAAAACGGGGGAAAGGATACTGTAAGTCTAATACGATCAAACTTGACGTGTGCCTTTTGAAATTCTGTGTGTGCAAACCTCTCAACCTCGAAATGTTTCTTTGAAAACATGGTGAATTGCATCTTCCCAGTGTTCTTGGTGAGTCACTACGCATCAGTTACTCCGTCATTGTCTCTGGACTTCAGACAACACACTACACGACTCAGTGACTGGATGGATACTTGAAGAAATATGGATCTGAACTGCAAGTCTTTCCTTCCTTTTCACATGGGCCTCTCTCATTGTCAGGAACTTCGAGGTGAATATAAAGTGGTAATAGGAAACAAAGAGGTGCTTTGCTGCGATCTGCTGTGATTTTCTCAGCACCCACATTTCTCAGTCTGAGCGGCCAAGTAAATCACAGACTGACATAGCATCACCCCACACACTGCCCAGTTCCATAACACCAGCAAACAAGTCTGTGACGCACCATGAGTTGATCATAAGGACCCCACCCTACAGAAATGCCATTGAAGATGCACTGCTCTATTGTAAACCTCCCACAAATTGTGGAACCGCCACAAACTATTAAGAGGACGTGGTCACGCTTTCTCTAACTAAACACTTTAGGGCTTAGGCATTCTCTCTGAAAGCCATTAGTGTAAACAGCACCCAAATTCAGAAGAACCTTTTAAACTTTCTAGCCAAATGTGAAATACTAAAGCATAAAACCACATTTTAAAAAATTATGACCATATACCTAAATATCATTCCCCAAACAAACAGTTATTGTTGTAAGAGACAGAATGTGGATGTTTCAAAATATTCAACACTCAGGCAGTTAGGGGGAAAATATTTAAGAAATAAGAGTTTTCGCCAGGCTCGGTGGCTCAGCCTGTAATCCCAGCACTTTGTGAGGCTGAGGAGAGTGGATTGCCTGAGCCCATGGGTTCAGGACCCACCTGGGCAACTCTCGCCCACCTGGTGAGACCTCGTTTCTGCAATGAATCAAAAATTAGCTGGGTGTGGTAGCGTGCGTCTGTAGTTCCGGCTACTTGGAAGGCTGAGGTGGAAGGATCCCCAGAGCCCAGCATGTCCACACTGGGATAGCCGTGAGCATAACACTGCACTCCAGCCTGGGCGTAAGACTCCAACTCATAAAAAAATAAAAAATAAAAAGAAGCTGGGCTCGGTGGCCCAGACTGTCATCTCAGCACTTTGGGAGGCCGAGGTGAGTGGATTGCCTGGGGCCCCGGGTTTCAGACCCACCTAGGGCAACTAGGTGAGACCTCCTCTCTACAATAAATCAAAAATCAGCTGGGTGTGGTAGCGCACGCCTGTAGTTCCGGCTACTTGGAGGGCTGAGGCGGAAGGATCGCCGGAGCCCAGCAGGTCGAGGCTGCGGTGGCCGGGAGCGGCCACTACACTCCAGTCTGGGCGACAGAGTGAGACTCCAACTCAAAACAAAAAAGAAATAAGAGTTTCAAAAGGACGCTAAGCAGGATGGAGAAATGTGTCTTCATGCCCTTTTCCCTCTCCTGTCCCCTAAGTTACCTGCCAAGATAACCCCTGACATGGGTCTTGAGGGGGCAAACACAGGCTGCAACTGTTCTTCTTCAAGCCCACTCGCTCCTCCTCCAGAATGAAACCCACATTTAATTTTACAGTAGAGACGACATATACTCTTTGGTTGTTTGCGTTTAAGAATCACATCGAATTAAAGAATACTGTAAGCACCATCTGCTCTCTTGCAACAATGGGCAATCATTTGCTAGTTTTCCATGTTTTAAAGCTACAGTATCCTTTATGATGATTGCCGTTGTTATTTTGTTGAGAATTTTTCAATTTTATTTAATGTCAGCATCCATGCCTATGCATATACTTAGCAACTGGACTGGTTTTTTTTTTCCTTCCTTTGCATTTTTCCTGTCCTACAGCTGTTAACTAAAGCCATTTAGTTACTTTTTTCTGTCATTTCTTCCAAATTGACTGCAATACTTCTTTATGATCCCAGGGAAATGCATTTCTTTTTTGTTTTCTTGTTTAAAATATATTGTATTTGAAAGATGTAAGGTACAATTCAGGATTAGGTATGCAAGTTGGCATCGTACAGGTAAAGTCTGGGCCTCCCTTTGGTCACCTGGTCTGAGATCCGGTACCCTCATTGATTGGTGTACCCCTCTCTTCCCAGGGAAATGCATTTCTAAAGGAACTTATTAAGTTTACTTGAACAGTTCCGTCCTTCAAAACCCACAGTCATTCAGTTAAAAAGACAGGCTACAAATGCATTATACTTCTCTTCCACTATTCACTGTGGCGGAATGGGCTGAGACGGTGGGTGTGGACACAGCCCATCAACAAAGACAAGCCGGACACATGCACAAGCATAAGCCCCCGCCATCTGCTCTATACCCAGGGAATGCAAACAGCTCCATGAACTACGGTGTTTGTTTTCAACATTCTGACTTGCTAACGTGAGCTGCTCAAGGAACTCTTAGGCACTACTGTGGTTCCGTGACGCCCTCAGAAATAAAAACACGGCAAACCGCCTGTCCTCTTCTGTCACAATAAGGAACAAGAAATAACTATACCCTAAACGTGTTTCACATGCCATAGACAAAAGATATACTTATCCTAATGATATATAAAAAGAAAAGACTCTGCAAAATGATGTGGACCAAATTAATCAACATAGTGTAGACTTCATTAAAGACACAGATACATGCTGATATGTTTAGAAGTGGTACACAGTGAACTATTAACAGTTTGTCAGGTTTAATGTACTGGAAAGGATGTTACTAAATATTTTTCCGTTTTCTAAATGCTAACAACGGGTCTAGGTAGTAATATCAGGAACCATATTGATTTCCTTTCAGATGGTTTTCCGTCAAATTTGCTAAACTGTAGTACATAGACGCACTTTAATTTATCCAATGATCCCCATACCATTGTATGTTTTTTAGAAATAACTGGCACTATAACAATCCTCTTCTGCCTGTTTTTTCTGCCTGTTTCTTAGGAGTGTAAGGAAAGGACGAAAGGACATGAAGGTGTTGACAGTGCCCACCTGCGTTCAGGGCACTTATATCAATTACATTTCTGGCCAAAGAAGAACAAAGTGCGCATTCTACCAACGACATTCGAGTAAGAAATGGGAATTTTCCTTTCATCCTTGCTAATATGAAAGAAAATGAAATTCTTCATTACTACTTTGAATACTACATAACTCTGAACAGTGATTCAATTTTATCTACCAGGAAAAAACAAGCTTTCATATTATTTCAATAATCAGCAGAAGAGTCAAGTTAAAAAAAATTTAACTCTCAAAATTAAGGGATATCCCCGAATACACATTGTTGAGAACTGTGAATACTCAGCCAATAATCACTGAAAATTATTACTAGGCCTTATAAAATAAATTTCAAAAGTTGCAGAAATTGGCTGAATTTTTGTATCAATTCAGTCGAAAACCTGAAGTATATGAAACCCATGTATGGACAATCGTCAAAGCTTTGCAGTAATCTCTGCAGCCCATGATGTGTCTCCCCCCACCCA
>NW_007070630.1:98150-136116 GCF_000164805.1 Carlito syrichta | reverse complement strand
CCCCCGTGGTTAACAAAACATGGCCTTTCAAGTTCAGCGCCATGCACAAGAGCTACAGTGTGTTTGAAGACATAAGCCACAGCTCCAGCAAATTCCTCCTCTCTGCAACCTGGTCCACAGAACCCCAAACACTGCTAGCTATTGTTACTTTGTTTTGTACTGCTTCCATTATGGCGCAAAGGACAACTAAATGGGTGTGAGAAATCAAGAGAAATATATAAAGCAACCCATCTGCTCTGTTTGCTGTTCGCACTCACCCTGCAAATCTCCTACAGATAGGCCTTCCCGGCACCTCTGGCCTGATCTCCGCTGTCCTGCCTCAAATTACAATTCAGGGAGTTCCTGACATCGCCCACGACAAATCGCTTTCTTCTAAATGTGCTCAGTGAGAAAGGCACGGTGCTAGGTGAGTTCCCCCATCACCACCCTCATCCTCACCACAGCGTGGGAGACACAAGTGGACACACACTGTACAGGTAGGTAAAATAAGGCTGAAAGAGACCTGTCATTGACCCAAAGTTACACAACTACTACACATGGAACTTGCATTCCAGCACAGATCTGTGTCACTAGGTTCGGATTTTTGCTTGCTGGCACTCACGGGAGCCATCAGGACGTGCATTAAGCTCTGCAGAAACAACAACGTCCAGTGCATTCATATCTTTAACATCCATTCTACCCAGGCTCTCTTCCTTCTTTCCTTTAACATCACTAAAGAGCATGACTACTTGATATCCATGAAATACCTAATTCCATAGGTGCTCACAATACCTATTATTTCTGGCAGAAAACAGGATGTGGGTGACATCTTTCAAAATTAAGCAGCATCTCCAACATATAAACAGATTTTAACTTGATGGTTTAGACTCAAAATTCATCACAGTGGAAAAAAAGATGTGTGATGTAGAGTGACTCAACCCGAACGAGAAGAGGCTACTTAGCTCACTAGGACTCCTGGCTCTTCAACACAGGCATCCACAGGAGTCACTCGGGGACAAGCAAAAGCTTTTGCCACATCCTCAGAGATTCTAATCCTACTGATTTCAGCGGGGTAGGGGCCCATACTTTCAATGTTCCACAGAGCTGAAAACACAAGAGATTGCATGCACTATTAGGCTGAAAGCGCATTTCTCTTGTGTACCTTCTTCTTTTTGAGCAGGAATCTCTCTGTCACCAGGCTGGATGGCCACACAGCCTTGACCTGCTGGGCTCTGGTGATCCTTCTGCCTCAGCCTTCCAAGTAGCTGGAACCACAGGTGCGCGCCACATCTGGCTGATTTTTTTATTTATTGTAGAGATGAGGTCTCAACAGGTTGCACATGCTGGTCTCCACCCCTGGGCTCAGGCAATCCTCTCGCCTCCGCATACTAAAGTGCTGGGATGACAGGCATGAGCCACCGCACCTGGCTTGCCTTATGGACTTTTTGAAAGACAGCACAGGCCTGGCACATACTAGGAACTAAGGATGTAAACCTTCGAAGGAACGAGGTATCAGAAGCCCACGCGGTGGCTGACTTCACCAATGACCTACCTCGCCCTCCATCTCCACAGGCAGAGTCCCTTTCCCTAAAACACAAGTTACTTGCCAGCTGGCCACGTGACCCAAAAGGAAGGTTTCAGGTGGGTTTCAAGGAAAGGTATTTCTCCCAGACAGAGGCGTGTGACCCCAGTCACACACGGTCCCCTTCTTTTCTTCCCCGGAGGCAAGACGTGTGAGTAAGCACAGCGACTGAGAAAAGCCTGATGAGGAAGACCCTCAAAGGGGCGAGCGGAACAGCATGGCACCGCAAGGGATCTCCGGAGACTGCCCACCCACCGCCAGCCCTGTAGGTGAGGCAGCAGGCCTCAGGAGTCGCCTCAGCGGGAGGGGCAGGGATTCCTGTGCAGGAAGCCTGTGTGGGAAAGGACAAGAAGCCGTGGGAGGCAGGGACATCGGGCTGCGGCAGTCGGGGGGGAGCCCGGAGCCCCTCGGGCACTGCCGCCTGCACTCCCCTCTGGAAGCGCTGGCCACCCGGCCCCCCTCAAACTCCATCTGCTGCTCAGCCCACAGCGCTCCATTGGGGTCGCCCATGGTCAGAACAGACACACCGTGTCTTCTCCAACAGTACATGTGGACACACGCCTGAGTGAAAGTTCTTCTCTGTGTATCTGACTATTGCAAACACTGAAAACACATGCTAAAGTCAAAAGAAAGAAAGGTGTTTTTTAAAAGTCTCTACGTGTCAAACGTCCTACCATAAGATTTGACCCCGATGATCACAGAAGCGCATCTGGAAGTAGGTGCACCCTCAATACAAGGCTTTTTATCCAGACTGATGCTCCAAAATAAAGTGTTCCTTGGCTTTAGGAATCTGAACTCAGCCAACCTTGAGATGGAATCCAAGCCCACCCGGTGGTGACGTCAGCTACAACCTCCACAGGACAGGACCAATCTGAATCCTCAAGAATCTTGAGAATGATCCCGTAAATCACAAACGTGGTGGCACCTAGCTAACCCACGACATCTAGAAAGACGCATCTGGAAGGACATGGGACATGAGGCCCAAGGCGCTGCTCGGAGCCACGTCCCACACCACCTTCTTGTCATCTCTATCCCCAACTCTCCCCACAACGCGGCATTAGACTCCCCAGAAGCGATGCCTTTTTTGCTGTTGTGGTCAGTGTCTCGCTCTGAAGACCTGGCTGAAGCGCAGTGGCATGATCGTGGCTCACCACAGGTCAACCGCCTGGGCTCAGGTGATCCTTTGACCTCAGCCTCCTGAGTATCTGGAACTACAGGTGTGTGCACCAGCACACACATGCGACTTACTTTTCTGCTTTTTTTTTTTGGTAGAGGTAAGGTTGCCTAGGACGGTCTCACTCCTGGGTTCAAGCAATTTGTCCGCCTCAGCCTCCCAAAGTGCTGGGGATTACTGGTGTGAGCCACCACGCACGGCCTCCATTACCTCTGAATCTGTGTCATCACAGATCAAGAAAAGTAACATGTAACAAGTACCCAGAGTACAATCAGACATACTAGAGATAATGTCACCTATTGTTACTATGAAACTGGTAGAATGAATTAAAGACAAACTAAATCTCCATAGAGTACATACATTATTCGAACATACAACTTACTTTTCCCAAAGGAACAACTCGTCGCCAGAAAATGCCTTGATTTCAGGTCATGAAGGAAGCCCTGGTGCCATGAGGCTTACACCCAGTTCCATCGATATCCCATCGTGTGGCACGTTTAAGTCAACCATCAGTGAGATCAGGCTCCCTCGCTCTAAGGACTTGAGCACCAGATCCCTCCCTTGCAGACACAAAAGTGTATTCACCAGCCACCTGACTTCAGCCTCTGCTACCTCCAGCCTCCGATTTCTTAAATTTCAGACTTCCCGAATCCCACAGTGCAAAAATTTCCAAGTTTAAAATGGAGAAACAATGCAAATATCCCTTAATTCCTCTTGCAGACATCTAAAAACCGACTCCCGGAGTTAGAGTCCCATTCCTCGCTCCTAAAGGACATGCCTTTGGGCTCTTGCTCTTCTCGACACGGCAGCGCCCCCAGCACAGTGTCCCCCTACACTCTGCGGAAAGGCATGGAGGTCTTGTCACTATACTTTTGTCCAAATAATGTTGTACACAGAATGGCCAACACCAGTAATGAACCCTGATGTAACCTATGGACGCTGGGTGACAATTACGCCTCAGCCCACTTACTATAACACGATAAGCAAGAGATCGGCAGAACCTCAGGGTGGGGTGGGGGGACACAGCATCCATCAGGGCACCTGACCTCAAAGCAGGCAAAGTGGGGACCAGAGAGAGGTCCAAACTTGACCTGTACGATGACCACTTGTAAACCTAATCCTGAACTTTACCCGGCATCTTTAAACTTAAAAAAAAATTCCGCATCACTACAGGTTGATGATAACAAATGCACCACTCTGGTGGGGGATATTGATAATGGGGAATCTCTGGGGCTTCTGCTCAGCTCTGCCGTGAACATAAAACTGCTCTAAAACCAAAAGTATTACAAAAAAAGAACACAGCAAAGGGACTCATCACCACTGTTACATCAGTACCATTAGAGCCTAGGAATCTGACACATAGCGAAAACTAGAGGTAAAAAGAAAAGAAAATGCAGAAAATAAATCTCTACACTCAAGAAGTTCATGTTATACATGCCATATCATACACCAAAAATTAGAATGCCAAAAGCTGTTTACTAAGCAAAAAGCAAAGCAGAATACATTCCCTTTCCTTCATGTGCCAAAAGAATAGAGAAATATCACCATACTAGTATTTTGTGATCAAAAACACATTAAATTATGATCTATAGACTCACCACAATGATTCCTGATTGTTTCAATAAAGACTGCTCAAGATTAGTTTTTTGGAAGAATGCTACATAATTTAAGAAACATCTAATTAATTTTAGAGAAGACCTTGAAACATAAAACAGAATGAACAGATAGTTATAATCTCTTCAAGATTAAAGGGAAATCAATTTGTATCATTTCTTTTTAAACTAGTTCAAACATTTGAGAATTCAAATATCAGAATGTCTTAAAATTAGATAGTGAGTAGTGCTGGAGTTCATAAGAGAATATTCCCAGCTCTGCAGTGCTATTTCTTGACTTTCTGACATATCGTGGTAATATGATAAGATGCCCTTTTGGAATCGCCAACTGCTACCTTTCATTCCAAGAGGATAATATTATTTATCCTGGCGTAATGAGACTCTCCCAGGACACTCACTGCAGTAAAGACGCGGCTTCTGATGATGTGGGCTAGATGTGACTGTCCCCAGGACAATGATTCTTTTTTACTCAAGAAAACCACTACAGGAAATAACTTTTCTTCCCTTCGAGAGACAACCATAGTGCTTCAGGCTGCCGAAACAAAAACAAAATATCTTCACAAATGTCTGCAAACAGTCAAGCTGAAAATCTAAGCCAAAGGTTCATTTAACAGCCTGTCAGTTTTTTGATGTGAGGCTAATGAATGCAGTGGCAAACAGATCCATCAAACCCAACATCAAAGCCGCTGCACTTCATCCTCCCAGATGGAAAAAGGAAATACAACCTGCGGGCCGGCACTTTGATCCAGCCTAGCCAGGAAGTGGACCTGTGAGCATCACGGCAGCAGCTGGACAGAGCAGTCATTACTTCCGGTGCACCGCAGAGGGAAGAATGCTCCAAAAATGGAAGAGAATCATCACAAATGCGTAATTGTTCAACTAGCTGTGGCATATTTGTAACCTCTACCAGGAAATAAAAGCATTTCACATTGTGCTACTCCAACCTTCAAAGACACAACGAGTCCTAAAATAAACAACTAGATGGTCTGTTACACTAATACTACAACCTTACAAATGGAGGTGTATAGAAAGCCCTTCTGTTCTTTCTGAATACTGCTTCAAAACAAACAAACAAACAAACAAAAACATGTGTTTGTTCTTCATCCAAATACGTCGTGCAATGCCTGTTGCAGACAGGGAACTAACTAGACACTTGCTGAACTTAACCTCCGCCTATCAGCAGGCAAATGGGCACAGAGTTACCTGAGACATTCCTCTCGGTTTTTCTCATTGAAAATCTTGCCTCGGACCTTGAACAATGATCATAATACTATGAGAAAGGGATTGGCAGTAGCCAGAAACTGCCAGGGGAAGAAGGGATGGGTTTGTCAGTTGAGGGAAACTGCCAGGGGAGGGAGGGCTATACCTCATCAACAAGGGGACCTGCAGAATGAACATTTGTATACTAACCTGAATTATACCCCACATCTTTAAAATTTTAAAAATATTAAAAGAAAAAATCTTGCCTCGGGTTACTGAAACAAGAAAATAATGGTACAGTTGGCTTTGTAGGTAGATCGGTCGTGCTAAACACAAGGCCTTGCTGCTCTGAAACACATTGTAGGACGTAGCTATGCTGAGTTTTGCAAGTCAAAGCAAGAAAGCTGAATGATCCTCAAAGGCCCGGGCATCACCAGAGATTTCTCAGAACAGGGATGGCCGCAACACCATCCTTGTTTACCATCCAAGGCTAAGAAGGAAATGTCTCCTCGCTCCCATATCTGCCTATTTTCCCCAGATCTGTTACACAACCCATATTTTAAAAAAAAAAAACACTGTGTGAAAGAGGAGTATGGATGGATAGTGTGAAGAGTGTCCATCTGGACTGAAGGACTAAAAAGCACAGACCATACCCACGAGTACAGAAATATCCAGAATGCAATAATTTAGCTGAAAATATCAAACATCCGTGTCTGTACTAAAATTTGGAAGAAGTATGTTTGACTTTTGTACAAATAATAAAAGGGGACGTCTAATCCATCGTACCCAAATCTGAACAACAGGGAAAATTTCTTGAATCACACACCAATAAGCCAGTCATAGAGTCCAATGAAAGCCACAGAAGGCCCCTTTCCAGTCCCACCCCAGGACCACCGAAGCCAAGCAGTTAAAGGCAGAGCAAGGGGTGCTTGAACCCTTGCCAGAGCCATCTCTTCTCTCACCTCCGCTCTCAGGGAGCCAGTTAACCCACGAGTGATGAACTCAGAGAAACACGAATGGTGCCTGGTATGGGCAGGCCGGCCTCGGCTCCATAAATGGAGCTCTGCCCCATCTGTGAGCCACCTCAGGGCTTTGAACAGGTGCCCACTTGATGATCAAAAGATCGCCAACCAGGGAACATGAAGGAAGTTTGTCAAAACCTGATTTTTTTTTTTTTTAAATCAGATCCTCACTCTGTCACCCAGACTCAGGGGCAGTGGCACACTCACGGCCACTACCACTTCGACCTGCTGGGCTTAGGCGATCCTTCCGCCTCAGCCTTTCAAGTAACTGGAACTACAGACACATGTCATCATGCCTGCCTAGTTATTGTGATTTATATTGTAGAGATGAGGTCTCGCCAAGTTACCCAGGCTGGTCTCAAATCCCTGGGCTCAGAAAAAACCCACACTTCGGCCTCCCAAAGTGCTGGGATTACAGGCTGAGCCACCACGCCCAGCCTTTTTCCTTAAAGATGCAGGTTACAATTCAGGGTAGGTAATAAGTGATGATCTTAGTGGTGAAGTTTGGCCCTTGCCCTGGACATCACTTTAACTGGTTTGGGATCAGTTACCCGCATTAGTGCTCTATGCTACCCATCCACCCTCAGTGATGCGCTACTGCCAATCCCATTCATGTAGCATTATGATAAATGATAAATGTTCAGGGTCTCCTTATGAGTGAAAACATGTAGTACTCAATTCTTTGTTTCTGTGATTAATCACTCAGTTTACAGACTCTACGTCCATCCAGGTTACTGTGAATTGCATAATGTTGTCCTTCTTTATGTGTATATGTACCACAGTTTTTTGTCCAGTCCACTTTCAACAGGCAGCACGGTTGGTTCCATGTTTTTGCTATTGTGAATAGTGCGGCAATAAACATGCATGTGCAGATATCTTTTTTGTAGAATGATTTGAGTTAGATTCTCTGGGTATATTCCCAGAAGGGGGATTGCTGGGTCTTATGGAAGGTCATTTCCGAGTTCCTTTAGAAATCACTACACTGTTTGCCACAGACTTTGTAATAATACTTTTCGTTACAGTTACAATTTAAAATACATTGGAGGAGGTAGAGAATTAAGACAAACAAAGTGACAGAGTGAGACTCCAACTCAAAAAAAAAAAAAAAATATGGGCATCCACGAGGCTTAAAGCATAATTATACTAACATATATTACATTCGTCCCAAAGAAAACATAAATCTGGACCCAAGGATTAAAAACTATACCCACATGCAATACAATAATTTCAAAATTTTACCTAAAGAATCAGACTGGAAAATTTTAAAAGATGTGTCAAAGAAGTGACTAAAGACATAAAGATGTGGTGAAAAAGGCCATGACAGCATACTACGATGAAAGAGAACTCATTATCCGAGAAGAGCCAAGAAAAACGAATCTTGAAGGCGTCATTTAAGAACGTGTGGGATGCTTTGGTGAAACATATCAAACTGTACCTGCCACAAGTTTCATTTCCTGTTTTTATGCACCACAACTAAGATGGGCTGCACGACCCAAAGGCGATGCTTTCTCTCCGGCCACGTCAGTGATTAATCGGCTCCCTCAGTGGCCGGCAGAGGCTTCTCTCTTTGTACAGCCCCAACAGACATGACCACATCCTAACCCTGGACATCTGCATCTGCGGAGTCTTACACGAATACGGGGCTCTGCAGACCACTTGCTCTGAAATGGAGGGGCTCCATACAAGGGCTGGAGACAGACCTCAGGAGCAAAGTCTAGTGCCCACCTCAGACAGCAAGCAAACTGGACCCCAGTCTTACGACTGTGAGGACGTGAACTCAGCCAGGCATGAGAAAGAGAAAGAAAATGAATTCTTCCCTGAAGTTGCAGTGAACAATGAAGTCCTGCCAACACCCTGATGTTCCACGGGTGAGACCAGTGCCAGGCTTGTGACCAGCAGAGCCGTGAGCTGATAAATGAGCGTCGTTTCCAAATACAGAATTTGTGGTCATTTGCTGCAGCAGCTATGGAGAGCGGACATACTCTCTGAGCAGCAGCACCTGGCCAAAGCAAGGAATGGGTAGAGACAACACCACCAAAAATATCTAAATGACCTGTAAGTAGAACCATTGTCAAGAAGGTGGCTGGCTCTGCTTCATGGCATTGAATGTTTTCTACTCAAAACCAAACAGAACAGTCATATCCCGCCCTAGGTTGAAGGATTAGATACTCACATAAGTTCTGTTCTCCTTGCAATGAGACAATAGGGTAGATAGGGATTGCTAACATGTTTGTATCCTAGTCTTTAGAGCCGGGGTCTTATCCTGTCAGCCAGGGCCGAACGGAGAGAAGTGGTGCCATCACAGCTCACGGCAGCCGCAAACACCCAGCCCCAAGCAATCCTCCTGCCTTGGCCTCCCAATGCGCTAGTGGCATGAGCCACCACACTCCGCCTCTGTCTAACTTATATACAGAGAAAACTGTCTCTCCTCCTAGGATGTGGCTCGACAGAGCAGGGAGGTTGAGCCTCAGACCCCTGCCTCTCGTGCCACACTGCAGTCCTTCTTCATCCCACGACTGCGATGAGCACTGCCAGCTGGGACTGCAGAGGAGAAGCCTACTGCACCCCACCACCACTCTGCTTACACTGGAAATGCGGAATACCACCCCAGTGCTCCTGGCATTTTAACTTCTCCCCTACTTTGGCCAGCTCATGAACTAGCTCTGGACCCCATAGAAAGCAAGCACCATGCAATTTGGGTGGTGACGCTGAACAACTGTAATCACTGGCTTAGGTCAATGATTTAACGAGCAAACCATAAAATTGCAGAACTTGGTATAATCTCTTGGTCAAGATCCCATCTCAGGGTAGATGCAAGCATTACATTTCTGCAAAAGGCATGGGGTACTTGACCAAGGAATATACATGGAGTTTCCTATTTTTCAATTAGATTTATTATCATATGTAGCATGTATAATGGGAAGAAGGAGTTCCAATGTTTTGTTCTAAAATACCCCTCATAAATAGAAATTACAACAGAAAAAGTCTTCAGATCGTAGCAGGGGCTTTCTTCTATGCCAAGAATTCATTCAAGTGCTTCCCGGGCTGACAAAGACTACACTTTTACTTAAATTTTCACATATTATGCAATTTTCTAAGTGCACATGTGTATTAAACCTAGAGATGTCTTCCCTGAATATGTTTCTACCCAATGGTCCCATGTGCAAGGTTTATCAATGTGGAAGGAGTGGCGCTCAGTCGAGCCAAGGCAAGGCTGCGTCAGCCTGACTTTTCGTTGCCCACTAAATTCACATCAACCTCGCCGCTCTGTACAACACAGTTTCATGTAGAAGCTGTCCTCTGTCAGACGCACCTTGGCCTTAAAGCCACAGGAAAGGAAGTAACCCTAACAGAGGCCGCCATCACGTTGCGGATGTCCTCTCTTCAACACCACGGGGGGAAAGTCATTACAGGAAACAGAAGTTTGTTGCTTGTGGATGAAAATACACAGCATGTGAACTAAATTAAATATACCGGGCAGGAGATGAAAAATTTTATAACAAATTTAACACAAAATATATTTCCTGTTAACATACATTCTACATGATTACTTTCAAGAAATCGGCACTAAGGGCTATTTTAATCATGTCTTCTTGCCACCCTCTCTCAATCTCTTGTTGTTACAATTTGACCAGACACTTTATTCAGCAAACTTATATTCTAAGCCATGAACTAAGCTCTACCAGGGAGAGATCTGAGCCCCTAACACTGCGCCACACGAAACCCCTGGAAAATCATGCAAGAAAACAACTGGTGACCTTAAGACAGAAAGCAAACATTCACTGCACAAAAATACCTGGAAGGTAAATTGTTCCCCCCAAATCTCAAAATATAGCCTCACTGCTATACAGCCTATGTAAAACGAATGTATCCAGTCCAAATGCATGACTGTGGTACCATTCACCTCGTGTTGATGAGTAAAAAAGAATCAAATGCTGCACATGACCTTGAGCACGCCACCACAAGAACCAACGTGTACATTTCATTCATGCTTTCTTTTTGAGGCATAACTTACCAATTTAGCAACTTTTCCATAGTCAATCCATCTGACAGTAGCAAAATTTGTAGATTCTGCACAGTTGAAGCCATGATTAAAACCAGCATGGTAACCATATGGGAAAGTGATCATAAATTCTCCAGCTTCCTGGGTAATCTGCAGAGCAGGAAACATATTTTTTAGTAATAAGACTTCGCAAATTGTGAATGAAATTAAAATGTATTTCTTATAAAAAAATAAACAAACAAAAACACCATGATATCAGAGCTATAACAAACAGAGTTTTTCCAGATTCTTTACATGACCCTTGAATAATGTTTCTTTTCAGGAAACCATTCCAGGGATGTGGCCTTCTGGCATTTGAGTGCCAGAAATTGAGTTCAATAGTTCAATCCATAATCAAAAGCTATTACGTTTTATTTGAAAATGTCTTTAAATTATTCATATAAAAGTGCTCATACTACCTATCAATGTATGTATGCTAATACTTTAATAACTGGCAATACTGGAGTTATACAAAAAAGACATACCATAACTGCTTATGTTATAGATATAAAAACTGAATTATTGCTGGAAAAAAGTAGGTTGTATTCATCAAATTATTCTTACTAACACTTGGAAGACATACAATTAACTGTATTCCATTTAATAGTAAGACTTCCACTCAAAGAACTGTTCAAATATATGTATGTGTGAGTGCATTTAAAATATATTTAAAATAACTTCTGTAAATAAGCCAAAAGACTAAAAACAAACATGAAAAATATTATTTACTCTGTTCCTATTTTTTAAATTAAAGGTATGTTTTAATAATCCCCAAAGCGGTACAAAATATACCAAGGAGTACGAAGAAAAAGTAAAGCAAAAATATATAGTGTTGTTTCTTTTAAAAAATTGTCTACTCAAAACTAGACTATAAAACTTACTACTCGCTCCTTCAGATGAAGCCATACAGTCTTTATTTTCCATTGTCTGACCTTAAAATGATCCCAACCCAGCACCCAATAGGGTGCAACTCTTTGTGTCCCCCCATTATTAAAGTTGGTACCAGGTAACATGAATAGTACCCATAAGGTTTGCGTACTGAAACAATACACAATACTGAAACAATACTCCTTTATAAATATTTCCAGAGTATTTAGCAAACAAATGTTACCTGTTCACGCTCAGAACCTGTGTTCTCTGCTAGCTCTGATAATAAGATGTTAAGACCACACTTTTGATGACCGTACCAACTCAAATAAAAAGTATTTACATTTTCTATATTGAGATATCATTAATACACAGTAAAATACTCAAATAAATGTATGGTTTGACCAATTTGGACAAATGCACACACCCATATAACCAATACCCTTATCACTTCCATCACCCAAGATCACTCCCTGGTGAGATTTCCAGGCCATCCCCCAGTGCAGTAACAACTACGGTCCTGATTCTTGTTACATTGGCTAGCGTTGCCTGTCCAAGGATACAAAAGAAGTCTAAAATTTATTTTAGCCCAGCATGTCTTCAATGTTCATTTCTTCTCTACTGTGTCATCAGGAGTTCATTAGTATTTACTGATATCCCATGGCATAAACGATATGGTATATGGAAATACCAGGATTTTTTTCATCCATTCTCCTGTAGAACATTTCTGTTGTCAAGTATTTGCTTTACAGAATTAAAAATATACTTGAGTTCAACAAACATCTGGCGCATGAGAGATGATTAGGAATCTCTCCAAAATACAGTTCTTAGAAGGAACTGAACAGGAACGCGAAAAATTAGGGTAAAATGCCCCGTGCCTGCCCCTGAACCCACGAATCCCATGGGGTCGCTCCCTCTGCTGACCCCGGCAGCGGCAGTTCCCAACCATTGTGGCATGGGGGGGGGGGGGGTAATCAACCCTCAAGCTAAGAACCACCTCTGTGGGGCCTCAGGAGCGGCAGCCTGGACCCTTCCCCTGGACAGTTCACGAGAGGGTTCGAGCTCTGGTGAGAATCTAATGCTGCCCCTGATCGGACAGAAAGCGGACTGCAGGCTATCACGGGAATGATGGGGAGCGGCTGTGAATACACACAGAGCACCGCTGGCTGGCTGGCCCCTCAGCTCCTGCCATGTGGCCGGGAAGGGTGGGACCCCTGCACGAGAGTGATGGATTTGGACCCTTCTTATGGAGAAACAGGAATGGTTCACACGATGACCCTCTGGGCTCTGCATCTCTGTCATCTCCTCTCCCACCACAGCTCCCCCTGATTATAAGGGCTTTGAAATCAAAAAGACTAAAACTTTCTTTTCACGAACTCTCTTGCCACAGTATGCACCCCATATATTCTTGTTGGCCTGTGAATGACTGCAAGAATGTGCAAGATTCATGAATGCTTACAGAATTTCACCACCAAGCCAGGTGCAGTGGCATACACCTGTAAATCCCAGCACTTTGGGAGGTGGAGGCGGGAGGTTCACATTAGCCCAGGAGTTCAAAACCAGCCTGGGCAACACAGCAAGACCTTTTCCGTACAAGAAAATAAAATTTAAAAAAAGGAGCCAGGCATGGTGGCACACACTGGTAGTCCCAAATATTCAGGAGGCTGAGGCAGAAGGATCGCCTGAGACCAGGGGGTCCAGGCTGCAATTAGCTGTGATCATGATACAGCACTCCAGTCTAAGCAACAGAGTGAGGCTCTGACTCAAAAAAAAAAAAACAATCACCATGAGAATAGACATAAGAATGTCTTCAGAAATGTCCCAGCCCTGCACACTAATCACAGGGCAGGAAGAAATATAAAGGTATAATATAAACAAGGATATATCCAGGATGCAAAACCATCAAAACATGAGCAGATGTCAACTATTCTCCATTTTGACTGTGAACAAATGAGAAAATTGAGTAAGAGTCTATCAAAATAGCAAAAATTAATATAATTATAAGTTTCAGATACGACTCCATGTGTCAACTCTCAACATCCGGATAGTCCCCTGACACCTAATCTAAGGAAAACCTAAGTAACACCCTGCCTGAACGAGCAGAAATGGAGATGAAATCAATGGATCATTTCAGTCAGTCCAAGCATGAGGGGGCATGTGGGGGCAGTGGGAATGGTGCGTGTGCAAGTATACAGTAGGCACGCCGCATAAAAGCCGGTGCAAACACCACAATTTCACTGCCATTTTAGGGATGCTAAAATGGTATGGGAAAGAATTTTCCATCACAGCAATCCTGAAATTTGCCTCATGACACCCTGCCCCACCTCAGTCAACCCCGGAAGATGTTCTCCCACAAAGGGTGCAGCCCAGCTGTCCCTGGAAGGCAGACACAGGCGTGCCCACGCCCAGCAGGATTCCGGTCCCGCTGCTCTGAGTCACATGAGAGCCCAGCCCAATTCCCTCCTTTCCTGGGCTCAGGGAGCCTCATTATCTAAGCGCGTCTCTGCTGTGCTGTGTGATAAAACGAAAGCACCCTGCCCAACTGTTGCTAGCCCCATAAAGGAGTAAAATGGCAGGACTGGCCAGGCGCGGTGTCTCATGTCTATAATCTCAGCACTTTGGGAGGCAGAGGCCAGAGGACTGCCGGAGCCCATGGGTTTGAGACCAACCTGGGCTACTTGGTGAGACCACATCTCCACAACAAATCAAAAAAATTAGCCAGGCATGGTGGCACATGTCTATAGTTCCAGCTACGTGGAAGACTGAGGCAGAAGGATTGCCTGAACCCAGCAGGTCAAGGCTGTAGTGGCGGTGAGTGTGCAACTGCACTCCAGCCTGGGCAACAGAGTGAGACAGAAAAAACAAACAACAACAACAAAAAACACAGCAGGACTGCTGCTACTAGAATAAAGAAACTACCTTTTGATGCTCCACAGAATCCTACCTATAAACATTCCCTACACTGGCTAGAAAATCAAATCTGTAGCCAGGCACGGTGGCTTATGCCTGTAATCCCAGCACTTTGGGAGGCAGAGGCGAGACGATTTCCTGAGTCCATGGATTTGAGACCAAGATGGGCAACATGGCAAGACCTTGTCTCTACAATAAATCAAAAATTTAGTCAGGCATGGTGGTGCATGCCTGTTGCTCCAGCTACTTGGAAAGCTGAGGCAGAAGGATCACCTGATCCCACCTGGTCGAGGCTGTGGTGGCTGTACGCGTGCTACTGTACTCCAGCCTAGGCAAGAGAGTGAGACTCTGACTCAAAAAGAAAAGAAGGAAAAAAGATACCAATATCTCAGAACCAGTTGGTGGAAAACACTAACTCTGCTCTGTTGTATAAGCAATATCATATGTGGAGGTGCCAGGCTTTCAATGTTTTCCCTGGGACCTCTTTCTGAAGCGCAGGGCAAAGGCCCCCAGGCAGAAAGAAGACAAGCCAGCTCCCTGTGGTCTTCCCTGTGGTCTTTCTCTCAAAGCTGCACCCTACCGGTGGCATGGCATGGCTAAATGCAGCTCGAAAGACATTTTATCCAAGATCGTGTAGCCAGGAAGTCACAGAGCCAAAACCACAGTCTGACATTTTGGATTCACTACTTTGCTGTCCACTTATTTATTTTCAGGAAAGATGAGATCTTATTATGTTGCTATGGCTGGTTTCGATCTCCTGGGCTCGGGCAATCCTCTCGCCTCGGGCTCTCAAAGTGCTGGGATTACAGGCATGAGGCATCACGCCCAACCCATTTGTCACACTTTTGATCATATGTGAAGCCACTGTTGGCCCCCTTTTCTGGCTGCAGCTATATATTTTAGAGCGGCATTGTAACATAACAGCCACTAGCCTTGTGTAGCTATTTAAATGTATTTAAATTAAAAATGTAGTCCCTTAGCCCCACTAGTCTCCAAGGAATCAGACCTCTACACCTTAGCCAGGAAATCATCATCTTGCCATGTGGAAGAAGGGAACCTACTTTCACTGAATGAGACTCTTCATTTTAGACCTCTGGTATTTCTAGAACAAGTCAGTTCCAGCTAACCAAAATATAAGACTCACGTATGGGCCACCTGGTGATAAGCTGATCACAAAGTGCAGGGACAGAATAGAGCAAGGCCATATTATTAGAAGATTAAAACAATCACCACCATCTGATATCATGAAAAAAGTTAGAGAGGAGAGGACACATAATAGAAAAAGCAGACGTTAGCTGTTTGTTACACATAATTTTTTGCAGATGTGGCAATTTGTGAAAATACATGGAAAGAGGAGGAAAAGTTGTATCGTAACTGAGAAAAGACCACCTGCAGGAAGGGGGTTGAGAAGGCTAGGTGTACCACTCTAGAGCATACACTGCATCTTCTGCACCCAGTAGGGCTCCCCAACGCATCCACACACCTGCAGGCAGCCCCTGTGGCACACACCTTACAGGTATGGTTTTTTTCCTAGGTCGAGTCTGTGTGAGAGTCAGTGTAGAGGGCACACTCATAGGCGAGCACATCTCGTGGGTGAGTGCTGCACAGAGCGGTTGGGAGGGAGCAGGAAACCCCCACCAGCTGGAGAATCAATCCCGGCCCTTGGAAGAGCTCTCCTTAGAACCATTTCTGGCAGCACACACACAAACAAGGCCAGACTAGGGCCCAACGTGAGGAAAAGGGAAAGACTTAGTCACACGCAAAAAGCTTCTGAGGTAGAAAACGTCAAGGATTATGGGAAGAAAAGTCAAATGAAATACAGAGGAGAAAGAAGAGATATTTTTAATGTTTCTGCAAGTGGCTAAGTACTTCATCCTCCCAAGACCGAGAGAGAGCTTTTATTTATCTGGTCAAAGCCTTTTTTCATTTCAGCTGCTTCACATAAAATGTTCAAGCTCTGCAATAATTCTGGCCCCAAAACCACCCAGAGACACAAAGAATATGGGATCCAGCAACCACTGACTGATACAGAATTTAATTTGCAGAAATACCCCACAGAGGGTATACCTGATTATTAAATCATCAGGCAATTTTATCCATAATGAAATCTCAATTGTATCACATCTCAACGTGTTTGGAAGCAAAACACAACCGAGTGCTACCATGATCACCAATTCTCTCTGAGCCAGTGGCCAGTCACTGCTCTGTATTTTTCTTAAAATAGATCACATATACATAAGTTATGCTGCTCACTAAGAAACATGCTCCTTCTTATTTTGCTGAATGTGCGACATTTTATTTTCAGTGTTATTTTAAGTGAGCTATTAAAATCATTAGTAAATATTTCAAGATAAAAAAAAAATCCTAGTTGTAGCTAAGGATACATTAGCCTAAGTTAGATTCCCCATAAGCAAAAACCATGGGCGCAAAGATTCTTACCTTGTCAAAGGGAATCCCATACTTCTTCAACACGGATGGAGAAATCAGCGTCATCTTGTGGCGAAGAAACGCATCACAGCATTGGGAGCTGCTTGGGAAAAAACCTAAAAAGAAACATTGTGTCAACTAAGACAAAATTCCAGAGGCTTTTTTTATTCATGTGTAACTTCTGGTGTTCTTACAATCTGAATTACACAAGTACACACACACCCACTCCACCAGAATCAGAATTCTGAAAAATTAAAGGACACATACTTCAGTGATCTAAGTGTGTATCCTTTGATCGCTACAGAAAGATTTACCATGGATTTCTGTCCTATGCAAAATTACTAAACACGGTTGGGCTCAGTGGCTCAGGCCTATAATCCTAGCACTTTGGGAGGCCAAGGTGAGAGGATTGCCTCAGCCCATGGGTTCAAGGCCTGCCTGGGCAACTTGGCGAGACCTCATCGCTACAATAATTCAAAAAATTAGCTGGGCATGGTGGCTCATGCCTATAGTTCCAGCTACTTGGAAGGCTAAGGTGGAAGGATTGCATGAGCCCAACAGGTCAAGGTTGTGTGATTATGCCACTGCCCTCTAGCCTGGGTGACAGAGTGAGGCTCTAATTTAAAAAAAAAAAAAAGAAGACCGCATATCCCAATACGGGAGTACAGAAGGAACTGGCAACAAGATGCTACAGGAGCAGGAGCCTGCAGGGAGTGAGGGAAATCTGACTACATTAAGGTGTAAATTTTAATTAAAAAGGGAAAATGTTGGATTGCCTGAGCCCATGGGTTCGAGACCCGCCTGGGCAACTTGGCGCACACTCATCTCTACAATAAATCAAAAAACTAGCCGGGCTTGGTAGCACACGCCTGTAGTCCCAGCTATTTGGAAGGCTGAGGCAGAAGGATCACCGGAGCCCAGCAGGTCGAGGCTGCAGTGGCTGGGAGCGGCCATTGCACTCCAGTCTGGGTGACAGAGTGAGACTCCAACTAAAAAAAAAAAAAAAATTGCTAAACACAAGGAATCAAATTTCAGTTTGAAACTAATTTTTTTCAGTCTATCTGATATCTGCTAAATGAAGAAAATTTTGGTTGGAGAAACAAGTATGCATTTTGATAGTAGAACCTCACATTTCAGACTCAAAGATTTCCCCGCTCCAGAAGCCCTGTTCCCTACACCTGATACACAATAGACTCTGAGCAGTTTCATGCCTTTGTTTCTTTCTGATCAATTTGAAACCAACAGCTTGCAACTCATCTCCTAAACCAACGTCCTGGCCAATACCCATCAGACGCCTGAGAACCTGCCCCACCAAGTTGGATGGGAGAAATGTCTGGAGGAGGCTTTTAACCGAGGAAGCTAAACACCCAGCCCATTCGCTCAGGGAACAGTATACTAGGCCTCAGAACATGGTCAGTTTTCTCCATCACCAACATGGATCCTGCAGTGGTGCCTGAGGCAGGGGCTGATTAACGAGGTGATGCAAGATGGAAGAAAACAGAGATGCATCACATCCCCGCTGCAGACCTTCCTGGTCCAGAGGCAAGCCAGCCAGGGTGAGGGAGGAAGAGCAAGCAAGAAGAGAGCGAGAACGGCAATGTGGAAAAGGCGGAGGAGCGTCGCAGAAAGGGGCAAGGAAGGAAGAGCGAAGGCGCCGGAAGACGTGTGTGGATGAGCCTGCGTGGCGTCGGGGAAGCACAGGTGCTGTGTCACTCGTCCACGGCTGAAAGAAGGCCACCTGCAGGAAATGTGACGGGTCTTGCTCTGAGGCTCCTGCCCGCACAGAGCCTCATGAATGTGGCCAACCTGATGAAGGCATCACCCGCACTCATCAGCTAATCATGAACCATTTCAAGCCCGTGGAGGGCAAGCATTCCCCAAGAATATTTTTAGTAAATAAACTTTTATTGATGCCACCATGAGGTATGTGAGATCACAGTTCCTCAAATTTAAAAAAAACCATACAGCCAGTAAACAGTGATTGGGGTGCCAGGCTCGGTGGCTCAGCCTGTAATCCTGCGCTTTGGGAGGCTGAGATGAGCGGATTGCCTGAGCCTGCAGGTTCGAGACCCGCCTGGGCAACTTGGCGAGACTCCCATCTCTACAATAAATCAAAAATTAGCTGGGTGCAGTAGCATGTGCCTGTAGTTCCAGCTACTTGGAAGACTGAGGTGTAAGAACGGCCGGAGTCCAGCAGGTGGAGGCTGCAGTGGCCGGGAGCGGCCACTGCACTCCAGATTGGGCGACAGAGTGAGACTCCAACACACACACACACACACAGTGACTGGGGTGTCAGAAACCACCTGTAAAAAAACTGCAAAAAAGTAGTACATTCCGCTCAAACATCTACACCTGAATTACAAACAAAAAAAAAAAAATAGAAAGGAAATACAGAAAAATGTGTCCACAGAAATGTCAGAAATGCTATCATTCTCTATAACATCAGTAGGAATAACAGGCAAAGTTTTCCCCACTTGGTCATTGACTGCTACCCTCGTTTATGGTTAATATTCATAATGCATAACACAGAATTAAATATTTATGGAAGGAGGGAAAGTGACACACTGATGTAATGGCCATGCTCACACAACAAGGCATCCTAAATTCTACACCCAGAGGGAGGAAGGGTCGGCTGGGCAGCCCCACTTGCGCGCCCTATGGAAATGTTTTGGCATTACACTTCAAATGGATCCATCACACTTTTCAAATCTGTAAAGTTCTGCAACACTAAATGAATTAAGTTTCAAATTAAAATCAATGAAGAAAGAAGAGTCTATTTAATTTTCTTTTGATATGGATTTGTAATCAGGATTTGAACAATGTGGTGACTGGTTATAAGTTAATTTAAATTGGAAAACCACTGAAGGAAGGTAATTTGCAGTATATTAAGAACTTTAGGTTGGTTCTCAATTTATATTTACAACAGTCTATCAGAATTATATTTTACATTGTCCTGGAAAACACCTCATAAATAGCACAAATTATGTGTCATAAAAGGAATTTTACTTTAATATACCTCCAGAGAACATGCTTCATACTTACCCTTACTCCATTATCTGTAAAAAGTATTGTATTCAACATACAAGCAAGCCAATATAACTAGAATGCTATTTGATACAAAAACTGGTAATATTTTATGTTTGTTTTTTAAAGCAGGATTTATGGAGAGGACAGAAAATCTCCGACAGTGGGAGGGGACCCTAAGGGGTTGCCCAAAAACTGGTAATATTTTAGAAGGCTCAAAACTGTCCCAGGTAAACAAAGGTTAGTGTCTTTGGGAATATATGAAATAAATAGTTTTGGGAGCCACTTGCATAAAAAATAACAAAATCACATCCCACAGAAGAGATGACATTTAACTAAAAACTATACTGAAAACCATCTGACTATGTCATATGTGGGTAAAAATTTTTGCAAGTAAGTTGCTTAAAATATATCTCTTTAAATCAGTTTTGTGTATTCTAATATTTACTTCTTGATGTTCTTTTATATAATTTTTAAATAATCAATTTAGAAGAAGTCTTCTCTAAAAGTTTTTTTTTTTTAGTAGGAGTCTCACTCTGTCGCCCAGACTAGAGTGCAGTGGCACACTCATGGCTACTACAGCCTTGACCTGCTGGGCTCAGGAGATCCTTCTGCTGCGGGAATCTTTATAGAGAGAGTTGGGACATGAGGCCAGGAAGCAGCTTTATTTGTGCAGGCACAGACTCAGTGGATTTGCATCCAAAAGCTGAGCACTGAGAGCAGGGGGGTGTTGCCTTTTACACAATTTTAACTTCCTTGTTCCCTGATACGGTTTACTTATTAGTAATATACTGGTTAATTGGGTATTTCATAGCTCAAGGTGACAGCAGAGTTACACTTGCACACTAAAGACTGGGGTCACATTCCTTTCTACTATGTATCATCCAAGAAAGTTCTTATCTTGCGGTGCTAGAAGAACTTTTTAATTATCCTGGGAAGGCCTTTATCTTATTGTACTGGGGGGGGGCCCCACGCGCACATACTCTGTCCTGTCCTGGGAAGGCCTGTCTCTCATGAGGCTTGGGGAGAGGGCTTCCTGCCTCACTTCAGCCTCCAAAGCAGCTTGAACTACAGGCAAGCAGTACCATGTCTGGCTAATGTTTGATTTATCGTCGTGATGAGGTCTTGCCTCTACAGGCTGGTCTCCAATCCCTGGGCTCAGGCAATCCTCTGGCCTCCACCTCCCAAAGTGTTGACATGACAGGCGTGAACCCTCACACCCAGCCTACTCTCCTGTTTCATAGAGATATTTTGGAGGAAGTGTGTGAGGCAGCTTCCCATGACGTGCAAACGATGCTATGAATCTTGTGGAAATCTTAAGACACACCTCTCTTGTAGGTGCTTAACAACAAGCCTGAGGGATTGCCAACTTCCTTCCCTTCTTTAATGCTCCTAACACATCTGTGACTGTAGTCTAGCAGAGCGAAGTTGAATTCCTAAGTCTCGAAATTTTGAATCACTTGAAGCCAGCTTCCATTCTAGTCACAACGCCAACACTGACATGGCTTTGACTAGTCACATGATCTCTCGTTGCCTCAACTCACCACAGGTACATATAATCAAGATGCGAGCATTACCTTCCTCCCTGGGGTCTCATGAAAATCTGATGATGATGCACGTAAAACTCACTCACAGTCAAGAGACAAAAACAAGCTAAAGGTCCATTTACTGGTGGACAGCTGAACAGAGCTTATTCACACAACAGAATAATACTTGGAGTCAGGAAGCAGAGTTAGCTGCCAAGAGTGGATGCGACTAAACATACACAGCGTTTCCTTCTGAGGTCATAAAAATGGCTTGGGACTAGGTGGAGGAGATGGTGGCACAACAGTGTGAGTCTACTCAAAGCCACGAAATGGTACTCCTTAAAATAGTTAACAGCTTGTTTATGCTGTGTGAATTTTGCTTCAGTTTTTTCAAACAAAACTTAACAGTATACATGACACATGGTAACATGCAATGAGTATCATTCCCATTCCCATTGCTGTCATCCCTATGACTCATTCCCACTGTATGGCTCTAGTCATCACGCTGGTTCACCAGATCGCCCTTTCTGCCATATCTGCAAAACACTAGCTGCGAAGACAGGTCACATTCCAGGAAACCTAGAAAACTGTTATCTGGGGTTATGAAGCTTTAAAAACCATTTCGTGGCCGGGCACAGTGGCTCAGCCTGTCATCTCAGCACTGTGAGAGGCCGAGGCAAGAGGAGTGCCTGAGTCCAGGGGTTTGAGACCAGCCTGGGCAACTTGATGAGGTCCACAGACCTCATCTCTGCAATAAATCACAAAAACTAGCTGGGTATGGTGGCAAGTGTCTGTAGTTTCCGTTACTTGGAAGGCTGAAGCAGAAGGATCACCTAAGACCAGCAGGTTGAGGCTGTGGTGGCTGTGAAAGTGCCACTGCACTCCAGCCTGGCGACAAGAGTGAAACTCCAACTAAAAAAAAACAGGCCGGGATCGGTGGCTCAGCCTGCAATCTCAGCGCTTTGGGAGGCCAAGGTGAGCGGATTGCCTGAGCTTGCGTGTTCAAAACCTGCCTGGGCAACTTGGCGAGACCTCATCTCTATAATAAATCAAAAATTAGCCGGGCATAGTAGCACGTGCCTGTAGTTCCAGCTCCTTGGAAGGCTGAGGAGGAAGGATCGCCGGAGCCCAGCAGGTGGAGGCTGCGGTGGCCAGGAATGGCCACTGTACTCCAGTCTGGGCGACAGAGTGAGACTCCAACTCAAAAAAAAAGCAAACAAACAAACAAAAAAAAAAAACAAAGGACAACCGCCTTGAGTCCCCTCCCATTGTGGTAGCTTTTCTGTCCTCACAACAAATTCTGCTTCCTAAAAAATAAAAAATTGCAAAGAGTAGTTTGAAGAAACTGTTTCTATGAAATGTACTAAACAATTCATAGTGAAAATGTATCATTTATACTTTTAATCAATGTTCAATAATTAATTAAGACAAATAAAATACTATATAGGAATATTGTTTACCAAATACTAAATACTGAAATAATACTATATGGGAAGCCAGAGTTCAAACATTTATTTACATTGGAAAATATAGTTTATTTAAAAAGTAAAGTGAGTGGGGGGGAGAGGAAGGAGAGAGGCAATTCAGTTCTCCCAAGGTAGGGAAGGGGGCAAAGCATAGGAAAACAGGGCCTGGCCAGTGCTTTAAAAAAAGCAATGGCCTGGCCACAGCTTAATGAAAGCAATAGCCCAAATGATTCTTGTGGCTTCAGCATCCAAGAAGAAGGGGAAGAGTGACAATGGGTTACTCAATAAATTGGTGTTGAGTTTATAACTCATTTATTCTATCTACACTGTCAGCTGTCAATTCCTTGCCATGCTAAAGTTAATTGCCTTTATTTTTTCTTTGCTTAAGATATTGGCCAGGTGCGGTGGCTCAAGCCAGTAATCCCAGCAATTTAGGAGGTGGCAGCAAGAAGATTGCCTGAATCCAGGGGTTTGAGAACAGTATGAATCAAAAAAATCAGCCGGGCATCGTGGCGTTCCCCTGTAGTTCCAGCTGTTTGGAAGGCTGAGGTAGAAGAATCACCTGAGCCCAGCAGGTAGAGGCTACAGTGGCCGTGATCATGCCACTGGACTCCAACCTGGATGACAGAGAGAGAGAGAGAGAGAGAAAGAAAGAAAGAAAGAAAAAGAAAGAAAGAAAGAAGGAAAGAAGGAAGGAAGGAAGGAAGGAAGGAAGGAAGGAAAGAAAGAAAGAAAGAAAGAAAGAAAGAAAGAAAGAAAGAAAGAAAGAAAGAAAGAAAGAAAGAAAGAAAGAAAGAAAGAAAGAAAGAAAGAAAAAGAAAAATATCACACTGGATGGCCACAATGGCTCATGCTTTAATCCCTGCATATTAGGAGGCTGAGGCAGGAGGATCACTCAAGGCCAGTAGATTGAGACCAGCCTAAGCAACATAGCAAGATCCTCTCTCTACAAAATATTTAAAAAGTAACCAGGCATGCTGGCCTGCAGTCCCAGCTACCTGGAAGGCTGAGGCAGGAGTATTGCTTGAGCCGAGCAGAGCCAGGTTTCAGTAAGCTATGATCAATCACGCCAGTCTACTCCACCCTGGGCAACAGAGCAAGACAATGTCTCTAAAATTAAAAAAAAGAAAACAATGACCACAATGATGTTATACTGAATCAAGCAAGCAAGCAATGATGGTCTTTGGAATCCTTCTTGCAAGCCAAATAACATGCCAAAGAGTTGGCACTGCAAGACACAACAGAACCTGGAACCATCCCACAGTTCCCTCTCCCGAGGATGTTGAAGCACTGCTGGGAATGTGGGGGCACCCAGGATGGCAGGACCCCACACGCAGCTCAAGGACTAGGAGCTGCCTTCACGAAAAGGATCCAATGTCCAAACGAGCTTGTCGGGAAAACCTTCCAAGTGAAAAGCCGAAAGCAAATGTCCACCCAATGTATGATCTCAGCTCACCACAGCCTGGACCTCCTGACTCAGGTGAGCCTCCCGCCTCATGCTCCAGAGTAGCTGTGATTAGAGGTGCAGGTCACCAAGCCCAGCTACTTTTTTTCTTTTCTTTTTAGGAGACGAGGCCTTCCTGTGTGTTCCAGGCTGATCTAGAACTCCCGGGCTCAAGAAATCCTGTTGGCTTAGCCTCCCAAGGTGCTGGCGTTACAGGTGTAAGTCACTGTGCCTGACCATCGCCGAACAATATTCTTAAAAGAGGTAGATTTTACTGTAAGTTTATTTTCAATAAATCTGATGGGGAAATAAAAATCATCAAATCCTTTTTAACTGTTTTAAAAATAGAACAGACGTGTTCCAAAATACTGAACAGGTCTGTTCTTCAGATGAAAAGTTCTCCACACTGTCAAGGGATTTACATTTTATAATATATTAGCTATTACTAACAAATTATCTTTAAATCCCAATCTCATATGACTTCACTACATACATATGCACTTGCTATTAAATACACCAGAAATTTCAATCTTGAGAAAAGATTTAAAAAGCAAAGTTTAGTGACATTTCCTATGAATACACAAACATGAATTTTGAGAAGATGGCAATACTTATTAACTGCTTGGGAAAGAAAGGAGGAAGGAGAGATCAAATGGGTACATCTATTTCCACAACAGCAAAAAATTTGTTTAAGACCATTTTGTTGAATATTATGGAAAAGCACCTATGTGTGCTTTGATAGAGTTTGTATGATGGTTATATAAAACTGGTATGAGACTTAAAAATATAGCAACCATTAAAACAAAAGCTACAGGAAATAATACAAATAGAGTTTGAGATAGAAGGGCTGCTACTGCAGAAAATGTGTTCAGAGATACTAGGACAGTATTTGACACATGAAATTTCTTGGTGGGTTTCTTTATGAAATGAGCCCATGAGCGACATTATGTGGTGGGAAGTTGGTTACATTTACCCACATCCCTGTTTGAGAGGAAGCTCATAACGTATTTAGCCTCTTTGTGCTTCCTACCATTCATGAAGTGGTAACTCAGGACTGCATAGACAATTTTTACTTCACAGGCTTCTCTCTGTCCGGACTTTACGTGGCTCTAACTGTCCCATAATTCTTCAACAACTCTACAGTACAGCTCTCTAGGATGGGCGCAAGGGAACTTCATGCTGATCTTGGGATAGAGAAGGACAGTGCTTCTCCTAGACAAGTGCCTTGTTTTTATCTCCTGAGCATGGTGCATTGTGGAAAGGGCAAGGTTTTTTTTTCTATTTCAAGCTAGCTGGCAGAAAACTTATAGTTAAAACGTCCACCCAACATAACAGATATATGTTAATATATGTGGTTTTTTCTTAACATATTCCTAAAACACTGTTAGTTCTCCCTCTTCTGCCCCTTGACATGTCACAAGGACAGCATATGCACAGGTGACACAGAACTCCTGACGCCAAGCACATTGGGGACCAACAGATCAGAAGCAGCAAACCAGGGCTTTGCTGGCCCAGGCTCTGCCCTACTCCACTCGAAAATCACAGAAATCTTTACTGCGCCATTGCAATTCCTCCCTGCCAGCTGGCATTCCCTTCCTGAACTCTTTCTCTCCATTCTCTGTTGCCACTCATCTGAACTGAAAGTCTTTCACTCCCGCTTGAATTATGTTACTTCGAAGTATTTTATGTACTATTGCACAGCGTCTAAAATCCTACAAAGAAGATGGCTGGATATAAAATAACAAAGTACATTTAAACACAGATGGTGATGTTACTGACATCAAATTATTAGGAAATTAAGTTTAGAAGGTGCTTCACTATTCTTAATGCAATTCAGCCTATCGTAAGATGAAAATAAACACACTCTGACACACCACACATTGATCTCTGAACCTAAGGCAGGAGCAGGAGTTAGGCATGAAGGCACAGGCTGTATCACTGGACTTCCACATTTTTCTGGCCTACAGTGCCCTTTAAAACTGATTATTTATAATCAGGGGTATTTTATCTATAAGCCTTTCAATCTAGGCATTTGAACATAACATTTTCAGGCCATCAACTAAATAAATGCTCAAGGGAATAATATTTACCATTTTGAGAGCTAATAAAAGTACATTTTCTTAATTCCAAGACAGAGGTATGACAACAGTTCAATTTAGAATCCGTTCATAAAATTAGCATGACTTGGCATTTATTGCTGTTCTTCTAATCGCTTGGCAGCAGTGGCTCACAATCTCTTTAGACCAAACCACTAGGAGTATTTGATGATGGCCTCTCAGAAGTCCGCACACATGCCTAGTTGTGAATATAGCCTTCAGTAAGACTAGAGACTGCCTCCGTGCATCCCACCACAAACCTATATGTACAGGGGACAGGCCACCGGGATGTCAGGTTAAGACCCCAGGCCACAGGCTTAAACTCAATCTTACTAGCTATTAAAAAAAATGAAAGAAAGAAAAAATCTCATGTGCGCACGCACACACACAGAGCTTAAAAACATGAACTACATTAATTTTTCTTTTTTTTTGAGTCAGAGTCTCACTCTGTCGCCCAGGCGGATTGCAGTGCTCGTTCCCAGCCACCGCAGCCTTGATCTGCTAAGCTCCATCGATCCTTCCAAGTAGCCAAAACTACAGGAGCGCACCACCATGCCCAGCTAAATTTTCATTTATTGTAGAGACGAGGTCTCGCCAAGTTGCCCAGGTGGGTCTTGAAACACGGGTTTGTGCAATCCTCTTGACTCAGCCTCCCAAAGTGCTGGGATTACAGGCTGAGCCACCAGGTCCAGCCAATTAATGTTTCCTAACATTGATTTGTGTGTTCCTTTTTGATGAATACTGCTTTTTAAATAGGATCACAAAAATGAAACACTTGTTACAAGTAAATATAAAGATCTAAAAAAAAAAAAAAAAAAATCAACTCACTTGTAATATACTGTTGTTTGAAACAAGATTCCTGCTATCATTCATACGTCCAAAATTGGCTGTACAGACTTAAGTCACCTATCTTTTTCCCAGTTACCAACATTTTATCCAAAGTAAATAATCTTCAACTTTTTAAAACAAAGACAAACTGAATGTTACTTTTCACAAAAAAAAAAAAATCAGATTTTCGCAGCTTGCCTTAATCTGTACTTTGCTTAACATAACAAAGACATTGTCATGTTTCTAAAATAGGTGAGATTTAGACGTTTCAAAAACAGAAAATATTCCAAACTGCCATTCATGATTTAACATTATACCTCTATTCTCCTGCATATGTGCAATCGAATCGTATAAAACCAAAAATTAGAAGGAATGCAATGGCATTACAGATGAATACAGCAAGTATAAAAATTGCAACAATTCGCTTGAGATTGTTCATTACGTTTATGTCTATATAATCTAGGGGAAAACCTGTGAGGACGAGAAAGTAGCTGAAGGGAAAAATCAAACTCCCGGCTTTATTAGATGCAGTCCTGATGTCTTTCAGATAAAATATTTGTAGGTGCCACAGTCAATCAAGATTTCAATAGAAACCAAAGATGAAAGCATTCATGCATAAAAGGCAAGTGTGATAATTATGATGTGCAGACAAGATAATGGAAAATATCCGAGCCTACTTTTCATTTTATGTATCAAGTGTTGCCTTGACCTAGACATTCTATAATGCTCCATCACATTGACTGCATTATTTTATCATTTTAATTATTTAGCAGAATTCAATTAACGTGGTTGGCATCTGGTCAGCAGATGCAAATCCTCCACGATTTGGCAGGGTCTTTTCCCTGCTTCGTTTCTCAACCTAATGCTGCAAAGCAATTTTAAATAAACACGCAATTGGTTTAAAATTCTTGTTCCTCCTTCAAGCTTATTAACGTCTTGCTGATTAAACAAATGGTACCTATTTTTTCCAAAATGTCACGTTCAGACAGTTGACGTCAAAGCATTAATAGTTTGTATCAGAGATTTTAGTGTGTGTGTGACTCAACACTGTAATGTTGACATCGGCTTCATTTTAAAAGTTCTCTAGTGGTGAAGTTAATAGAAAATGGTGGATTAACTATTACAGAGGAAAGGCTATTTCAGCAGATACTGTTAAGGCAAAGTTCCCTGGTTTTTACAGTAGGTGAGGATTGTGGCAATCCTCTCCTGAACTCTGCTCTAAATCTATGATCCAGAACCAAGATTCCTGCACCTTGATATTCATAAAGTAGTCCCTCACAAAGTCCAAGACTACATTTACATTGCTATTATTAATGTAATGTATCACATAGTTATCAGCTTGCCAGGATCATAACAATACTTCTTCCAAATGCGACGCTGGACCGGTTTCCACTAACACTCTTCTGTGATTTGGGGGACAGTCACCTTTAAATGCCATTCCTGTTCAAAACTGTCGAATCAAGAAATGTGGTTTCTCAGTGTCTTCAGTTTATTATTAAATGAAAGCACATATAATGCAGGAACAACATCATTTTCCTCATAGAAGGCAAACCTAGTATGCTGGTGACACTTAGATCAGCACCTGGCTATAATAGAAGGACCCTGTTCCCTGAGGACTCAGCACAGGACAAAGGCAGAAAGGCTTCCTCCTCAGTCCATCTCTCGAATGGAATTCCATGTCCCCTGAAATGAGGCCCCCCCAGCCTACATCTTCTTAAGGGAAGGATGGCTAACAGCACTAGAGAAGGATGGAGGGGGAAAATCTCAGTCTCCACCCAGTGCGAGCAGGTGGGAGCAATGCTACCTGGTGTCACCCTGATGAGAAGAGGGAAGAGGAAGGTGGCTGCCGCTGGTGCTGGAATTCTGCACAAGCAGGCACAAGGTGAGACGTCAACAGAGCTCTGAAAATGCCCTCGCTCTGGCCCATGTGAAGATGGAGAAAGTTGTTTTAAAAATAAGCAAATAAATAAAAAGCCAGCTGGCAGCAAAGTAAGTGTCATTTTGCTGATCAAAGAAGGCCCAAATGTCATGCATATGGAGTCACCCAGGGCCATTCCCATCATATTGTCACGAGGGTACACTCTCAGGCCCAGTGGGCCACAGAAGAACTAGGTATCAGAGGTGATAGAAGGCAACCCCTGGGGAACATGACACGGCGACATAAGAAATAGATGCGGCTGGGCTCGGTGGCTCAGCCTGTCATCCCAGCATTTGGGGAGGCTGAGGTGAGAGGAATGCCTGAGCCCAGGGATTCGACACCAGCCCGAACCTCGTCTCTACAATAAATCAAGAAAAATTAGCCAGGCGTGGTCAGGTGCACCTGTGGTTCCGGCTACTTTGAAGGCTGAGGCGGAAGGATTGCCGGAGCCCAACAGGTCAACACTGGGGTGGCTGTGAGCATGCCACTGCACTCCAGCCTGGGCGATGGAGTGAGACTCCGACTCCAAAAAAAAAAGAAGTAGACATGGTGGCCACTGCCTTGCGAAGCTATGGTGTGTCCATGTATACCCTGAGCTATGGCCAACCCATGTTTCCTGGCTTTGGCCCCCTCCCCTCTCCTACCTTGAGGAGGTGACTCTCCTCTTTCTCTCTCAAATTTACTTTCTAAACAAACCATATTTTCTAATCTTAAAAAAATAAAAAGAAATAGTCATAATACCTACACCCTGACACACAGCAACAATCCTGTCTGGAAAAGTATAGCCTACGAGAAGGAGAAATATTATTCCCACAATGATGTTGACTACACTATATTAAAATAAGAACATTAATAATGACCGCAATAGATTAAGGGCAATCACACTTGATGAAACATTAAGCAGCCAATGAATATAACCACAAAGATTATGTAATGGAAAAAAATTCACAAATTAAAATTTCTCAATTACAGAAACATTTAAAGTCAATAACTTGTATAGAATAAAATCACCAGAGTAACATTCCTGTAAAAATACACCAAAAACAAAGATGCTATCAAGGTTAAAGAATAAAAATAAAACAAAACAGAAAGTAAGCTTTACCTTGAGCTAGTCTTTCAAGTCGTTTTCCATGCTCCGGGGGTATAGCATACCTAAAATTTTAAACATAAATAAAAATTTTATGTTGAAAATTATTCAGCTATTATCCTGAGAACACCTACTCCTAAAATAAGACAGGGTAAAAAAAAAAAATTTAACACCATCTCCACTTAGATGAACAGAAGAGATTAGAAAGCCATCCAGAGTCATGTCCCTTCGGCACTGGAAGCAGGAAAAATATGCTTATAAATTTCAACACCCCAGTTCATCATCACAACCACATTTTAAAAATTTAGGGAACAAAGGCCCAAGGCCACTAAACTGCCTAGCCAAGAGACAGCTGGTCACAGCCCGAGAGATGGTCTCCCAGCACTCCGGATCTACAGGGCTATTTTTGGTTGCATGGTTTTTTGGTTTTGGTTTGCTACCTTTTTAACTTTCAAAAGTTTCTATTAACCAAAAGGCTAGAACACAAAATTATCATACCAACATTTACATGTCTGGCAAACCTTACTTAGAACTTTGTGATTTTCAAAGAGGTGTTAAACAAAGATTACCAGCCATTAAAAGAGCTTCCATTTATGTGACTTTTAAAATATTCATTATAATAATAATTTTTCACCCTTGAAGTATAGAACTATTTCTAGTTCAAAAATGATGTTTCTGAGATTACTTACTGTGGACTCACTAACAAATTTAAGACAATAATCTCATCATATTCTATACAAATGCTACATTTTATAGGAATTCTAATGAGGAAATCTATGGATATTAAGAACAAATTAATGGTCACTTCATGTTTTATGTAAAAATGCGTTATCTTTGAAGGCCTACATTTGTTATATTTACTAGCTCAGTACATATTAAGTACAAGTTGCTTCTTACTAAAGTAACTTAACTAATTGTACTTAACACCACACTTGGTTGCATTTAATGCCACTGATAACATATGCAAAACTTAATTGGATTGGATGTAACTAGGCAATTCAGTAAAAGAAAATTCAATCATATATCCTTTTGCTTAAGGCACTGCTAATGAAATTATTCCAACTGAATTGGGAATATAAAATTTTAGCATAACTAAATGACTATCACCCAATGTATATTTATGGCTACTTCTCACCAGTTTTTAATTCCTGGCTTACGTCACAAATATACCCAGAAAAGGAAAAATGGCACAGATATTCAGGGGGGTGTGGGGGGGAGAAAGAGAGAATAAATGCTCCTTCCATTACTTGTGTGTATATGATTGGATATGAATACCCTTTATATATCCAGATTCACTTTTCTGAAAAACTGGTAAAGTTTTTTTTTTTTTTTTTTGGAGTCTCACTCTATCACCTAGGTTGGAGTTGGAGGGCTCCCACACTCCTGACCACTACAGCCTCGACCTGCTAGACTGCGGCGATCCTTCTGCCTCAGCCTTCCAAGTAGCTGGAACTACAGGCCTGCGCCACCACACCCGGCTAAAAACTGGTAAAGTCCAAAAAGAACATAACTATGTTCGTGCAGAAGGAAGAAGGGTCTTCCTCAACCCTAACCCTCAAAGAACCCCAGTCTAATGCCCTCAAACTCCTCTCGCTGGGTAGCCCTCACCAGCCTACACTTTTCTACAAGCAGATCATTTCCCACATGCTGCTCCTCCTATCTTAGCCAGAGGAGTTCATCGGTCTAACTTTCAGCCTGGTGACAATGTCTCAGTGTCTTTCCAAAGTCTATAAAAGATCCACTTTAGTTTAAGGTCATAAATAAGTATGAATAAAATTCTTCCGGTTAACCAACCACTGCCATAGTTAAATAGGTTCAGGAATCACCAAAGGATGAAAACCTCCTTCCCATCACAGGCCCAGACCAAGGAAGACAGGCGATATTTCCCACGGAGAACTGCATCCTCAAACTGAAAGGATGAAACAGTAACATCCAGTGAGGCCCAAGCGGGTGAAAACGACTTCAAGGAAAGGACACTCTCTCTTCCCTGTCTTCATCAGTCTCGTTCTCAGAGTAAACCTATTCATCGCCATGCTTATCCTTGCGGAATCTCTTCTTGGGGTCTCTCTTCTGTATCATCTATCCAATAATTTGCTACATCATATTTAAATAATGGCATAGCTATGTAACATTTCATATATAAGGATCACACAGAGCTTCCCAAATCAGTCCAAAACCCTAGCCAAAGTTCTGATGCGCAAAGAGCTGTCGGAATGAAAGAGAAGTGACAATGCTATTAAGACTGGAAAGTAACCATCAGATTCATGTGTGTCATCAGATTCAACATGACGACGAAACTGGGAAAGAGTAGTTTGAAATTTTTAGGGATCCAGCCAAGAGTCAAACCATTTTGCGTCTTAACAGGAGCAAGGACATCAGAGAGCTACTCCAGCCAGCAGTCAAGAAGCAACATACATACGAGCATCAACTCCACAACTGCAAAACCTAGCTCAAAAAGAACGACCGTTACTTTACCCCGTCGTCCCACTCTGCCCATAAAGTCCAAGGAGTTCAAAAACAATTGTGTTTGGCACACACACGTCCTGCGGCGGGAGACGCCCTTGAAGATAATCTAGTTTAATACTCCTAAATCTTTGTTGTTTCCACATCATTACAGGGACAGAATTGCTGGCACCTATAATTACCAAAATAACTGGCAACTGAGAGAACGAAGGACAAGAGGCACACACACCTCCCAGAGACGGGGTACCCAGCTCACTCTGAAATAAGCTCCCGAGGTCATTTTCACAGGGCAATACACTGGAAGGAAAGCGCACTCTCTTCTAATCCCTGCATTCTAGGGCCTTCCCTTGGTCCTGATTCCCCACACACTCCCTCTGTCCCCGCTGCACCGTCACGCGTCATGGATTTTTTTTATGTTTTTCCTTCAGGTTTCTTTTTCAGCAATATCACAATACAGGGCCCAAGTCAGAACACTAAACAAAAGAGTCACATGATGCTTGAGAACCAGAAAGGTATGTGGCCTCAGTAGCTGCAGGAGTTTTGTGCAGGCTGACAGACAGTCCCTGCCCATGAGAAAGTGGGCGTCTGGTTCCATGGTCACTCTGCCGTTTTGCATTTAAACAGAGGACTTGCTGCTATCTCTGCAGGAGCACCCTTGCTGATGGCAGACCACAGCATGGCTTTGAGGGGAAACAGCTACGACTCCAAGGAAAGGACAACTCAAACCGGCTTCAGTACAGACCGAAGGAAAGAGACAGCAAGATGGAAAGGAAGGGCGACACACCTGCAAAGCACACACTTTCCATGTGTTTTCCACCACACGCACGCTCCTGTGGAAGCACGCAGACATGCTCAGCAAGACCTGGAGGGAACCAGCTGAGGGACCCTGCACTGCGCACGCCACCCAGAGGACCGACGAGGGAGAGGCGGGGCTCACCGCCTGGCGATGCCACAGGGCAGTGAGGCGAGCCTGGCCTGACGCCCCTCACGTCAAAAACCGTGAGAAACACCCGAGAACTTAGGTCCAGACGGTCACATCCAAGGGACAGACAGGCAGATAAGAGGACAGCTCCCCTTGAAAGGTCCCCGGAAAGCCCGGCACCATTTTGTCCCTCATCAGAAGGTCCCAAGCTCAGCCCTCCAGCGGCCTGACAGTCGGGCCTCGTCTTCCTCCTTCCCACTGCACCACCACAGGCCTGCGCGAACGCCGGGCACTCCGTCATTGCGGGGAGATTCTCGATGCTTTGGGGCTACTTTCCTCTTTTAAGATAGATTCACGGGGTGGGATTGGCGGTTGAGGGAGACTGCCGGGGGGCAGGGGAGACCACACCTCATCAGCAAGGGGACCTGCGTAACGAACATCTGTACACCTAACCCTGAGCTGCACCCCACATCTTTAAAATAAAGGGAAAAAAACAGATTCGCTTCTGGTAAGAATCACTTTAATACAAGCTACTTCCATTCAACACAAGGTTACTGGGCACCTGTGTGCCACATATAAAGAAGTTCTCAGGGCATTTTCATCTAATAGAAGCAGGTAGGGACAAGCGCAGCTACTGCTATCCAAATGAAGTTTGGATTGGAGCACATGGATCTCAGAATCAAGTCCTCGTGCGGACTTTTTGCCACGTGTCAGTTAGTATGAAGTCATAAAAGGAGGACAAGAGAGAAGGAAAGACCTCCGATTTCTCAAACTTGCCAAAGTTACCAGCACTGGGGTTGAACAGAGACAGCCCAACTCTAGGATGCTTACATCTGAAATTAGCAGCACTACTTACACTTTTAAGAGTACTTCACCATGCTCCTGAGCACCTACCAGGCACCAGGACAAAGCTGAAATTCCTGTCCTAAACAGCCACTGATACAGCAAACTCCACTGCTTTTACCAAGTCCAGCTCCAGTCACCCCCTAGAGTGACCTCCACTTTTGCTGTATCAACCATCCCATAGGCAGGCACTCCGAATATAAGAGCATCTTGCTCCTTGCTAAACGGTCCTGGGTGGCTGGAGTTCCCATTTCACGATCATGGTATAAAAACCTTCATTCCTCACTGCCTCAAAGCCCCACCATTGAACCCCAGCCCTCTTAAATATGAACACTCGGCCGGGCGCAGTGGCTCAGCCCTATCATCCCAGCACTCTGGGAAGCCGAGTCTGTGGGTCTGAGACCAGCTTGGCCAACTTGATGAGACCTCATCTATACAATAAATCAGAAAATCAGCCGGACATGGCAGCACGTGCCTGGATTTCTGGCTCCTTGGAAGGCTGAGATGAAAGGATCGCCAGAGCCCAGCAGGTCAAGATTGCAGTGGCCGGGAGCGTGCCCCTGCACTCCAGCCTGGGCAACACAGTGAGACTCCGACTCGAAAAGGAAAAAAAGAAATAAAAGATGAACACTCCACTGCCAGTGGGCTGGACTAAGCACTGTTCTGTTGCTCAGGCGTGGCTCCCCACTTCACGGCCCGCTCAGACAGCCCCTCCCCTCTGCCTCAGTCCGAAGCCCCCACGCCCGACTCAGCTTCCCCCACCTTGACGCTTTCCTTGACCCTCACTACTCCAGCAAGCTTGCCCCTTGTCCTCCTCTCAGAGACCTTCAACGTCCCAGCCAGTGTGCCTTATCCACTACTTTCTAGAGGAAGACACTGCTCAACGTACACACGTCCTTTTCGACTTGAGGGGTACTGAGTTCTGTGAGGTTCAGAAAGCCTCCCATCGCCCTGACATCTCCACATAACCGATCCTGTTTTGCACACCGTTTTTAGGGAGTGTCCGCTCCACAGCCAGGCACTCAGTTATGCGACCACAGTGCTCAATTATGTAGCCAATTCCAAATTACTTGAGGATACAGATGTGTTTCACACCTTTTTGCATCATTTGAAAAGTGCCTTATAAAATGCCTGCCATTAATAATTGTTCATTTAGCCATTAGGACAGTGTTTCTGTTTCAAGTGTAAAGTACTGCATAGTAGCAAAACGCTGCTAACATTAAAAGGTTATCCGCATGAGTCACTAATGAACAATGAACCCACTCATTAGAGATTCACAGGGAAGTGCCGTACGTAAAAACTAGTCTTTTATACGTTTTTAAAAAGATTTCCTTTAAGGCCAAAGAAAACAGAGTCCCTCCAAGCAAGCTAATATGTAGTTTACCCAAAAAGCAGACCTAAAATGATGTTTGCCTGGTGCTTGTGATAGACATACTATCATGAACTGAGTACTAGTAGGCTAGCACCTCATTCCACTGACAAGTAAATCTCCACTTGGTGACATATACTCACCCTATTTCTCTGACTCAGGCTTTATCTATGAGCAGGCCTCTTTGTACTTTCCCTTTCAAGACTTGCTCATTGCATTGACTTGTTTGCCAGTACGTCTCAAAGGGTCACCCCTGCGTCTCAGATTACTAGATTACTCCCCCCAAAACTCCCTGCTTTCCTTTGAGAGCCCTGGGACTGCCAGGAGTCTGCTGAGGAACCGCTGCTCTCCACTCTGCCACTTCCCAGACTTCTGTCACAGGCAACTGTCACGGAGTCTGTCTGTGGCTCCCGCTCATGCAGGTCCCTCCCTCCGGCCCAGCTTCACCCACCCTGTGGCACCAGGACCACAGTGGGAAGCACCCCTTCCAAACTCACGTCCTACTCAGGCAGGCCAGGTCGGAAGCAGAGCCACCCTCTACAACTGCCTCTCACCGAGGCAGGTGGCAATCCCCTTCTTTATTTATCATGGCCTCCTCATGGATGCTTCTGCTTGTTGTTGATGTTTTGCTCCCAGCCACCCCCTGCAGACCAGAGCTCAAGTCCCCAAGGGCAGTGTATTCCAAGAACTCCAACGTGATGCCCCCCACTGGCACTGAGCTTGTGTGCCTGACTCGCCCTCTGAGGGTACTAAAGCACAGTGAAAAAGACAAACTGGCCCATGAATGTGATCAGAGCGCATCACAGTTGCCAATCATCGAGCGCTTGAAACGCACCGGAGCTGGTGCGAGATCCTGGGAGACAGGTTCTCCTTCTCTCTCAGTTTTGCTGATGACTAGACTCAGGAGCGGGTCTCCACTTGAGCAAGTGGATGGCGGAGCTGCCACCCACCGGCAGACTCACCTGAGCCAGGGCCCATGCTCTGCTTCCCAGCCTCATATTCCAACCCTGTCTCCCCACGCAGACGCCAAAAGGCAGGACTTGACTAAACCCATCTCTTGCCAGGACGCGGCCACTCTCGACAAAGACCATGCAAAAGACAGCAGCATTATGAGTAAGTTGTGAGTCCGAGGAACAAGGCCATCAAGCCACAACCCAAAGTGGAGTTGCAGGCAGGAGTGGAGGTTCTTGCTGCAAAAACGCAACATGAATCAAAAAGTAAATGGCCTATATTCTATTTCACAAAACTCAAAACTTCTGAAGTAGTGATCAGAATATACTCGTCAACCAAGGCATACTCCTAAACAATTGTGTCCAGAAGACTGAGCACCTGCCGATTTTACAGATATGTTTATATTACCCTCTCATATTACTTATGGCACCACAGTTTTTACCTGTCTGCATTTATTAAAGATTCAGCATCGATATTTTAAACAAGGAGGCCTTGTTAGTTAGCCATGGAAAACAGAACATTCCATACTCGATTTTCAGCTCTTAAAAACAGATAAATGTGAGAGACAGAAAGCACGGCCCCAGGGAATGCAGCTGAGAACCCCCGCCTGGCACAGCCACGGTTCATCAGAAGGCAGCGCCCCACGCCACAGCACACTCGCCCCAGACTCACATGCCCTCACCCAAGACCATGCCCCCTAGCGGGGTGGAGATGGCGGCCCATGTGCAATGAATGTCCCAGCTGAGGGTCCGGGCCGGGCCCCGTCCTCGACTGGAGGCACCTCTGAAGGGACTTGCAGCTCCAGCACGGCCCACAGGATCTGCTGGGCCTCAACCTCCCCTTTCACCCAGGCTGGCCTGAGTCCTGCAGCCCTAGCCAAGAAACTGCGGGCACGCAAGTCTCGGTATCCACTTCTCAGGAAATCTGAGCTAAAACAGTAAGCATGAACGTGTTTGAAGGACCTGTCACTTAAATATCAGTGCTGGAAATGACAAGCTGGTCTCCAAAAGTACGCATTGGGGAAGGCTGACCCAAGGCCCCACAAGGGCACCAGAGAACAGACACTCGGCTGGCAATGCCCTTATGCCACGCGAGGCCCGGTTCCTCACAGAACATTTGGAAGCCGGGCTCGGTGGCACAGCCTGTAATCCCAAGCCTTTGGGAAGCTGAGGTGAGTGGATTGCCTGAGCCCGCGGGTTCGAGACCCGCCTGG
>NW_007070630.1:94761-98042 GCF_000164805.1 Carlito syrichta | reverse complement strand
CCCCAACCAAAAAAAAAAAAAAAAAAAAAAAAAGAACATTTGGATTAAACAAACAGAAAGTCCAGCACCATATGTGTGGGCAGTCATGAGAGAGGAAACCACAGGAAGAAAAAACCACATGAAAAGAAAGATGAACATTAGAAAACTGGGCAGCTCTCTTTGTTTTTTTTGAGTTGGAGTCTCACTCTGTCGCCCAGACTGGAGTGCAGTGGCCGCTCCCAGCCACCGCACCCTCGACCTGCTGGGCTCCGGCGATCCTTCCGCCTCAGCCTTCCACGTAGCTGGAACTACAGGCACACACTACCACACCCGGCTACTTTTTGATTTATTGTAGAGATGAGGGCTCGCCAAGTTGCCCAGGCGGGTCTCGAACCCTCGGGCTCAGGCAATCCACTCACCTCAGCCTCACAAGGCGCTGGGTTTACAGGCTGAGCCACCGAGCCCAGCTTTTTTTAAAGCAGGATTCATTGAGAGGACAGGAAAGCTCCCATTGTGGAAGGGGACCCAAATGGGGTTGCCCGCAGTTCTTTTTAATGTAGGATTTCCAATACCGTTTGATATCAATGCATATGTGAATTACTGTCCTAACCCAACCAAAATATTAATGTGATCATTATCTAAAATCATAATTGTAAAAGCTGGTAAGATAACAGCACAAAACTTGACTTTGAAAAAAATCTGTTAAATACTTTCTACATTCTAAGTGTGTCCTAAACATTATTAATATTTTTTCTTGAAAGAAAAAGGTATTATAAATTATTCATAGATATCAACTCCAAGCAAAAAAAAATTTTTTTTTTGAGTTGGAGTCTCACTCTGTTGCCCAGGCTGGAGAGCAGGGGCATGCTCACAGACACTGAAGCCTCGAACTGCTGGGCTCAGGCGATCTTTCCGCCTAAGCCTTCCAAGTAGCAGGAGCTACAGGCATGCACCACCATGCCTGGCTAATTTTTTGATTTATTGTAGAGATGAGGTCTTGCCATGTTGCCCAATCTGGTCTCAAAACTGTGGGCTCAGGCAATCCTCACGCCTCAGCCTCCCAAAGTGCTGGGATTACAGGCAGGAGCCACCACGCCCAGCTTCTCAGCAACTTCTTTTTGTTTGTTTGTTTGTTTTAATTGGATTCTCACTCCATCGTTTTAATTGGATTCTCACTCCATCGTCCGGCTGGAGTACAGTGGCACACTCACAGCCATCCCAGCATTGACCTGCTGGGTGCCGGCAATCCTTCTGCCTCAGTCTTCCAAATAGCCTGAGCTGCAGGCATATACTACCATGCCCGGCTAATTTTGATTTATTGCAGAGACGAGGTCTCACCAAGTTGCCCAGACTGGTCTTGAACCCGCCGGCTCGGGCCATCCACTTGCCTCAGTCTCTCAAAGTGATACGATGAAAGGCTGAGCCAGTGAGCCTGGCCCTAAGCAACTTTTAAAAGTGCTGCCCTGACCTCTCCAAGATGCTCAACAGATAATACAATCAGTAGCAAAGTGGTTTCTCTAGCCCAGTCCGCCCAGCGAACTGGTGGGCTCCGCATCCATGGATTCCACCAAGCTGTAGATCAAAAGTGAATTGGGGGAAATCGTGCATCTGCACTGAACACATGCAAACATTTTTTTTCTGGTCACTATTCCCTAAACAATACAGTAGAACCGCCATTTACATAGAACTTACACTGCATTCAGTGTTATAGGTAATCTAGAGATGACCTGGTATGTGGGAGGGTGTGCGTCCATTACATGTGAATACTAGGCCATTTTATATCGGGGATTTTGGTATAAGATGGGGGGGGGCCGCTAGAAGCAATCCCTCACCGATGCCAAGGGACAACTCCACGACATGATCCAGATGAATGATTTTCAAACTGCTTCCCGTGGCACTCCCCGTACCCTCAGAGCGTCCAGGCTTTCCAGGAATTCGTGCTCAGTTTTCACTGAAGCCCCCTCCTTGTGAGGAATCTTCTTCCCAGAGTTTCCTCACCTGTGACTGCCTGTACGTATGGCTGCTGAGGTTCTGAGTCCCCCTAAATGGTCTGCTAGGAAACAGGCCAAAGCTGGCCCTGAGGGTAAGGATAAGCTCTCACTGAGTTTCTTTTCTCAGGGGCTTCTTGTCTGGTGTCCTTGTAGGGCCTCCATTCTAAGAGGGGCCTCAAGCGAGGGTTTGGTGAGTCAGAGAGCATCCCGTCCACACTCAGCTCAAACAGACCAGCTCTGCCTTTACTTTCTATTTCAAATATGGAGTTTCTAAAGAAATACTCATTTACGGAGAGCTTGAAAACCTCTGTGCTAAGCCAGTGTTTTCCAAAGCAGGGATGCATCACAGAAAATACTTTTTTCTGGCTTATACATACGTGTTCCATGTAAGATGTGGAGTGCAAGAAAGTTTTTAATTCCAGAAAAAACTTGCTAACAACAAATACTTTGCTATTAAGCACAATCGGGGAGAGGAGAGCAGATGCTAAAGGCTTGAGGCCTAATTTGCAAGTTTCACAAATAAACAACACTCTGTCCTGTTCGTAGTGGCATCACTAACACCTAGCCTGTACCTGTCACAGCTGCGCGCTCAGTAGGTATTTAAGGAACAAACAAGAAAAATACAAACAAGCCAGGCTCGGTGGCTCAGCCTGTCATCCCGCGCCTTTAGGAGGCTGAGGTGAGTGGATTGCCTGAGCCCGCAGGTTCGAGACCCGCCTGGGCAGCGAGACCTCATCTCTACAATAAAGCAAAAAATCACCCGGGCGTGGTAGCGCGTGCCTGTAGTTCTGGTCACTCGAAAGGCTGAGGCGGAAGGACTAAAATATGTAAGCTGAAAACATTAGATACCAAAATAATAATAACACTTTTAAAAATGGATGAAGGACCTGCACATACATTTCTCAATGTAAGATATACAAATAGCCAAAAGAATACGTGAAAAAAAAATCTCAACATCAGTAATCATCAGATAAATGTAAATCAAAACCACAATGTGATACCTTTCTCCCTTTTTAAAATTATAAAAGCCAAGCCAGGCGAGTTGGCTCACGCCTATAATCCCAGAAATTTGGGAGGCCATGGTGAAAGAATTGCCTGAGCCCACGGCTTCAAGACCAGTCTGGGCAATTTGGCAAGACCTCTGTACTCCAGCCTGGGTGACAGAGTGAGACTTCTACTAAAAATAAAAATAATACTATAAAAGTCATTTGTCGCCAGGCTCAATGGCTCAGCCTGTAATCCCGTGCCTTGGGAGGCTGAGGTGAGTGGACTGCCTGAGCCCGCGAGTTCGAGACCCGCCTGGGCAACTTG
>NW_007070630.1:91053-94572 GCF_000164805.1 Carlito syrichta | reverse complement strand
GCACTCCAGTCTGGGCGACAGAGTGAGACTCCAACTCAAAAAATTAAAAAAATTTAAAAATAAAAGTCAGTTGTCAAAAAGATGATATGGCAGATGCTGGTAAGGATATGGACAAAGGGGAACCATCTTATACCATTAATGAGAATGTAAATCAGTACAACCACCAAGGAAAACAGTATGGCGGTTCCTCAGAAAATAAAATTAGAATCACCATATGATTCAGCAATTCCACTACTGGGCATATATCCTAAAGAAGTGAAGCCGTGCTCATGGCAGTACTCTTCACAATTCCTGAGCTATGGAATCCACCTAAGTGCCCACCAATGAATGGATGGCTAAAGAAAGCATGGCACATATGCACAACGGAATCTTACTGACCCAGAAAAGAAGAATGAAATCCTGTAACTTACAGCAGCATGGATAGTACTGTAGGTCATTACGTTAGGGAAAGAAGCCCAGCACAGAAAGAAAATTACAGTGTACGCTCACTCATATGGCACAGCTGAAACAGTGCATCATCAGCATAGAGAGTCGACCGGTGGTTACGAGAGACTGGCCGAGCTATGGGGATCGCGGGATGAAGACGGGTTGACTGATGGGTACAGACATACAGTTAGAGAGAAGAAACAAGTCCTGGGATTTGATGGTTCACTTGAGTGGCTATAGTTTACAATCCCTTGTACTTTCAAAATAACTAGAAAGGAATAATAAAGACGTTTCTAGCATAAAGTAAAGATAAATACTTAAGGTGATAGAGATCCCAATTACCCTGACTTGATCATTACACATTACATGAATATATTTGGATTATGACGTGTAACCCTAATATATGTACAGGTATTATATAGCAATTAAATAAATAAATAAATAAATAGCGATTATGCCATCCATAAGTAAGATAAGATGGCATAAAGGGTTCCACGACAATTGGCTTGTAACATTCCATCACAATGAACTCCAACAAGGTACTGAAACATTATCAAGGAGGTTTACTGTGATTGAATTTGTTTTCTTTATTTCAATAGCTTTAGGGTGCACAAATCGTTTTTGGTCCGGGCTGTTAAGTGCACCCACCGTCCCCACCTGCGTACATTGTACCTGGCATGTGGTTTAATACTAAAATAGTAAAGTAAAAACATTAACTGTTCAAACGTCTCCACCAGCGCTTGCCATTTCCTAAACGGTGTCGCTCTGCATCAGGTATGCAGAGAGAGACAGCAAGGACAGCCCAGCACCTTTAAGTCCTTTTCCCAAAACTATGTCTCCTTGAAGAACACTCACTTCTTGAACGACTTTAAAGAAAATAATTAAATATGACTTATCTGACTAGAAAATCATATCAGAGATCATGCAACCGGTTGCTGTTTCCTCTCAGAAATACATATTGTAAAATGGCTTTATTTCAGAGTTCAACACACTTTATGCCTGAGTCCCCAGTTAAGAAAACCACTCAGGGGCCCACACAAGGAAGCCGTCACAGGAGACAAAGAGGGAGGAATGGACTCACAGAAGTTGGCGATACTAAATTTAAGGTCTGCTTGCAGAGGATTTCTCTCCCACAGCAAATACAGATCTGTAATTGTCACTGGCGATCGGAATACAGTTGAGAGTCTGAAAATGTCTAGCAAATAGTTCTCCACAACATCTCAATTTTTCGCCAGAAGGATCGCTTGAGCCCAGGAGCTGGAGGCTGCAGTGAGCTGTGATCGTGTCACTACTCCAGCCTAGGCAACAGATTGAGACCCTGCCTCAAAAGATAAGGAGAATTGTAATTTTTAAAGCTTTTAAAATTAATGTATAATATACATACACTTATTGTAAATGACATCTCAGTAATTTTTCACAAACTGAACTCCTGCAGCCCGCACCCAGATCTAGGAACAGATGAGTAGCAGTATCTCAAAAGCCCCCGCTTTGCTCCTAAAGGGGGTTGTTGGGAAGTTGTTATACACATTTTCTGCCTTGAAGTAGACCCATAGCTAAATTCACCTACATGGATGGGGAGATGCTCTTTCTCTTTATTTAATTAAGTTGTTTCCAAAAGCAAAGACCCATACTGAATTAATTTCAGGCAAATGTATAAATGTTATAGATGATATGTACATTTTTGTGGCAGTAGAAAATTTCTTGCCTACTTTTGTTTGGCTCTTCCCTTTCCCTATCCTCCTTCCTCCATGTATGTTAACCTTACTACCCTGCAAACACCCATGTAACATTAAATAACAAAAAATAATGATCCTATTTTCTGAGCTACCTGCCAGAAGCTGACTCATGTGGTCCCATCAAGCGTTTATTCTGGTTTTCTACATAACCCCTACCCCTGGGTACCCAACTAATGGATGTGGGAAAGCATCTTTTAATAAACCGTTCCAATTAATAAATTAAAATAAAAAAAGACGTTGTGCATCAGCCAATTCTAATCAAGGCAGTACATAGGATGCATGACTCTTATTCTCTAAGGCTCATTTTGCAATGTCCATAAGAAGCTAAAAGAATGTCATCAGAAGATCAACAAAGGCCAGATGCTGTGACTCACGCCTATAACCCCAGTACTGTGGGAGGCCGAGGTGAGAAGATTACCTGAACCCATAGGTTCGAGACCAACCTGGGCGACTTGACAAGACCTCATCTCTACAATAAATCAAAAAATTAGCCAGGCATGGTGGTGCGTGCCTGTATTTCCAGCTACTTGGAAGGCTGAGGTAGAAGGATCACCTGAGCCCAGTAGGTCGAAGCTGTGGTGGCCATGAGTGAGCCCCTGCACTCCAGCCTGGCGACAGAATGAGACTCCGCTTCAAAAAAAAAAAAAAAAAAAGAAGAAGAAGAAGACCAATAAAGAATGAAAGAGGCATGATGCATATGTATGACGCGCACGTTGTGATGCTTGCCCAGCAAAGGGAGGATGCACATGGCGCTGCCCTCAACAACCCGACAACCTCACTGGGGAGACAAGACCAAACACCACGTCAATGGGGAGCGCTGACAGACCAGGACATACTAAAATGGCAAAGCTATTTCGAGTTTGATAAATCACGGGAAAAAAGAGCAATGTTGGTTTAAGCACTGAGAAAAAATACTTACAAATCACGGATTCTCCGTTTTCCAGTTTACTGCAGAGACTTATGTCCACTGACTGCCTGTGCTTTGGGTAAAAGTTACCAATCACTTAATACAAATGCTTTTTGTAATAACTTAAATGAATGTACATTCATAGTAACTGTGATGTTTCATGTAAATATACATACAGCCGGGTTTGGTGGCTCAGCCTGTAATCCTGCGCCTTTGGGAGGCTGAGGTGAGTGGATTGCCTGAGCCCGCGGGTTCAAGACCTGCCTGGACAGTGAGACCTCATCTCTACAATAAATCAAAAAATCAGCCGGGCGTGGTAGCACACGCCTGTAGTTCCGGCTACTCGGGAGGCTGAGGCGGAAGGATCGCCGGAGCTCAGCAGGTCGAGGCTGCGGTGGCCGGGAGCGGCCACTGCACTCCAGTCTGGGCGAAAGAGTGAGACTCCAACTG
>NW_007070630.1:81007-91033 GCF_000164805.1 Carlito syrichta | reverse complement strand
ATATACATACATACACATATATATATTCATATTCCATCTTAGAGCAAGTATCCCCACAGGATAGATTTTCATTTTTGCCACTTTTACCAAAATTGAATTAGGAATCAGTTGGGTAAGTTAATCAGCCTTTCTAAGATTTTAAGCAAATACTTGAATGTTCATTGGGGATTTTTTGGCATCTTACAGATCTGTGGGAGACACCAGGTTTTTTCCCTGTGCAGAAGAAGCCAGGTACAGCACGCCTCTTTCCTATCCTTGCCCTCAGGGACATATCCAAGAAATGGCATAAGATCCAAGCCAGGTCAATCCAGAAACCTTCAGGGAAAATAGACAGGGGGCATCCTCGCTGGTGACACAGACATGAGGCAGGGACAGGGAGAAGAATGAAGGCAACTCACAAAGAAAAGCAAAACCTGGGATCCAGCACACCCCAGCAGCGCCCAACGGCGCCAGGTGTTCTGGCCTTTCATGACTATGGGAGTCGACAAATCCTCCTTTTGGACTGAACCACTTCCTGTTGAATTTCTACCTCAGGAAGGCCAGAAAATCTCAATGAAGTTTTCTCAATCTAGAACTAAAACAGATGTCTAATTGAAGAATCATCACCTACTTCCTATGGGGAGACAAAACTCCCTATCAAGGTAATACTCATTCTTTCTAATGTGAGAGGTTTTACTTTTGACTTCAAAAACATTGCCAAGTAAAACATCTAAAGAACAAATACAAAGTGTCGATCAAATGAAACCAAGCTAGGTGTTTCTCCTACCCAAACCTCCAGATGATTCCATGATCAGACTTGTCACATCATGGCCGTTTCTAAATCCTCTCTCTTATGCCACAGTTTGGCCCCCAAAATTGAGAGGCATAAACTCTCATTAAAAGAAAGTCAAGGTTGCCAATTTTTTCATCTTTATTCCTTCCTTTTCTTCTAAAATCTACAGGGGCATTGTGGCAGATAAGAGTTCAGATCTCAGCTGCAAGACTCATTAAGAACTAGATAAACACCGAAGACGCTAAGTCAGTCTCAGAATCCTCAGCTTAAAAATGGGGCCAAAAATCCCCCTAACCAAGACCTCTGCTGTCTGGGTCCAGAGAGGATTTCTTTCTTTTTTTTTTTCAGTTGGAGTCTCACTCTGTCGCCCAGACTGGAGTGCAGTGGCCGCTCCTGGCCACCGCAGCCTCGACCTGCTGGGCTCCGGCGATCCTTCAGCCTCAGTCTTCCGAGTAGCCGGAATTACAGGCATGCGCTACCACGCCTGGCTGATTTTTTGATGTATTGTGGAGATGAGGTCTCTAACCCGCAGGCTCAGGCAATCCACTCACCTCAGCCTCCCAAAGGCGCGGGATTACAGGCTGAGCCACCGAGCCCGGCTCAGAGATGATTTCTTACAGTGATTAGCACATTTCCAGGCACACACACAAGATCTTCTCTACATGAAATGCAGTCACCAAAGACAAATGCACGTCGCAACCTCACTCAATGCCTACTCCTTAACAAGAAAGCTTAGAAAAAATGAACACATTTGGGGTCAAAAAGGTACACTTAAAAATTTACCTACCTAGCTGCAGAAGTGCAATCACAAAGAAAGCCTCTTTCCCACACGCTCTTGTCAAAGAACAATTTTTGCACCACAAATATTAAATAGCATGCATTCTCGACAAACTCCTATCTAAGCAGCAAGATTAACCAATGTGAGAAGGAGAGAGACATATGGGAAAGACGAGAGGCTAGGCAAAGTAATTTGTGAACTGCTAACATGGTTATTTGTAAGGCTAATAACACTGGTAGTTGCCTTCCATGAAGTACACAGTAAATAAATGCGTGGTAATATTTGATATTCCCTTAAGAGTTATAGATTTGATTGAACAATGTCTTTTCACTGGCAGGGATTTCTGTAGTCTCAAGCATGGCGGCGGTAGGGGTGGGGGTGGGGGTGATTGTAAGAAAAAGAGTAGTAACAGTGATAGGGCAAGTATCCTGAAGGGAAATGTATAAGCCCCTGCTGAGCTCACCAGGGGAAAAAAGACACTTAACTAATACATACAAATAGGGTCCTGTAGGACAATCCTTAGTTACTGGTCAGTTAGTGGAAATGCATGACATCTCATCACTTCAGGGAAAAAAAATGAAATCCTCTTTCAAAATCACAGACATTCAACCCCCTGGATGCTTTTCCAGGGAACTCTATGCTGAGCAGTGGCCCACGGCAATCGATGTTTAGGCTGCAGGCATGTACGTGCACACGTGGGTGGTCTCCTTCCATTTCAAGGCAGCCTCAGCAACTAGATGTTCAGGTCTAAGGGAAAAGTGAGCCATCTGATCAATAACTTTTTCTGCTGTCCGGTATCACTGTATTCCCTCCTACACAATAGCTGACGCCCCCGGCCTTAACACGATCTTCTTAGAAACCTCCATGCCATGAGGGCCAAGTGGAAGAAGACGCGAACCTGCTGGCTGAAGCACAAAAGAAGAAAGCGGAGGCAGAGGTCCAAGGAAACCTCCAGCCTGTGCCCCTGTGGCGGCCACAGAAGCAGAAACAGGGAATGCCAGAGGCTGGGGATGCTGGTACAAGTTGTCGGACTGCATGCTGTCTGACTTGTCTCTCCATGCATCTAGAATTCCGTGCCATTCGACCATCAAGACCACCTCTGAGAGACCTACATGCTCATCATACAAAAGCAGTCCCTGCTGGTCCTTTGCCCTGGACCTGTGACATTCTGGACTAGTTCTGTGTTGAGTTGTGTCCGAGTGTAACGAACGTACAATAAATCATCTCTTCTGCTCTCTTAGTATAAGAATAAAACATATATATACATAGCTAGCAAAAGTGTACAAAATTAAATTACTTTTGGCATACACTTCCAATACTTCTTTTTTTTTTGAGTCAGAGTCTCACTGTTTTTTGCCCAGGCTGGATTGCAGTGGCAAGCTCACGGCCACTGCAGCCTCAACCTGCTGGGCTCAGGCCACCCTTCCGCCTCAGCCTACCAAGCAGCTGGAACTACAGACGCATGACACCATGCCCGGCTATATTTTTTAATTTTCATTAATGATATTATCTTTAAAATATACATGGATATGACTAAAAGTAATCAGAATAACTTATACAACTAATTTATTAATACTTCAATGTAAATGTATTTTCTAAAAGTCTACTTTTCATATTTAAAGGGCATATTTATTTAGAAAGAGCAATTAAAACCAAACAAACCACTGCTAATTCTGCAAGTGATTTTTCTACACAAAATATCAAAAGCATACAGCTTTTACAGTATGCAATTGGTCTGATTTGAAATTAGGACATATTAATGGGTCTAAAGTTACAAAAAGGAAAAGTTAACAAGTGGGGAGTCAGTACCAGGGGTTGCTAATTTAATGTAACATTACATATTATCAAGCTGCCTAACCCTTGATGTTCTGCTTTAGAGCTTAAGAAAAACTTCACACAAGGAATTCCTTCAGCGAGGCTGCCCACTGAACAACTGTCTTCTGAGGACCCACCATGTGCCAGGCTCATGCCGGATCCTATGCCAGGGACTAGAGGCAAGCTAGGGAAATAGACTGGCAGAGCTTCCACCTCCAAATAGAGCGTCCATTTCCGCCTCTGAGCAGAAATGCACACTAAACAGGACTAGGTCAACTTGGCGCCCTGTGACTTGTTCATTCCTTTGGAAAGTAAGGCTGGAATTCTACAATTCAACCATAATAAAATATTCAGTTGCCGGTAGGCAGCATCTCCTCCAGCCCCAGAGTGAGAAGGACTGGAGAGGAAAGAGGGCAGGAAGCGGGAGTTGAGACAGACAGAGAGAGCAGGGGGAGGAGGGGTGCAGCCAGGGCCAAGACAGACACCCAGTGGGACAGACACCCACCATCCAATCCGCCTGAGCCTCGCTTCTTTATCATCCTGACTCCATGCCCCTGCAAGCACCCTTCATGCTTAAGTGGGGTTTCCATCGTAGAGAACCAAGGCTCCACAGTCATACAAAATCCATGAGGTGCTTGAAGAACTTCATACCATGTTGACATAACATATGAGTCCGTTAAGTGGATTAATGAGATGCTGGCCTCTATCGAACACTTAAGACACGCCCAGAGCTGGGAGATGTGCTTCTTACACTGTATATTGCTTAATCCACACAATTCCCTCATGAGGTGGGCACCAGAAGCCCGGAAGCTACTTAAATATTTGCCTAACATCACGTAGAGTAATGCCAGGACTCAAAACTCGAGACCATGGCAAAAAAAAAAACTGTGCTGTTAAATACTACACAACACTGAACAAAGTATTTAACTGACTGTGTATCTATCCTGAATAATTGACACTTCTTACTGCTACACAGCATTTTAATAAACACTCAGAGTTTAATGAACAAAATTTAACCAAGTCCAAATGCTGAAGCCCATCCTTAATTTTTCTAAAAACATTCAAGAATCCTCCCCTTCCTGATTTTAGACCTCTTCATAGCTTACGACCTTTCCTCTTACGCCTCAACTCTCTCACTGTCTACAATGAGGAAATCTGGAAGCTTCTCATTCATTGTTTGGTCCCGGTCTGCCAAGGAAAGATTCAAGGTACCACTTGAATTCTGTATTCCCCAGAAATTCCCCATCATTACGTATGAGGCTAGGAAAGGAGAGCCCTATTTGATTCACCCTTGAAACTCCATCTATTATATGCAGACACATCATGGCAAGTTCAGGTTTTTCATAGCTACTGTGACCAGCAAATAGGTTATTTTCATACAGTTATAAAGAGTAATAATGAATATTTGTATACTACATTACAGTTTACAAAGCACTTTTATATGCAGTATATCCCTTGGTCCTCCTAGAAATCCTATATGTCGACAGAGAATAAATCATGCCTCCGCTCAGCAGGGAAAGAAACTCATGATAAGAGTTTAGTGATTTGCCCTAAATCCTTCAGCCAGTAAGTGACAGATTGGGATTTTAAAACAAGACTTCTGGCTCGAAAGTCAATATTCATTCCAAGAAAATAAATACTCTATCACTGACGGTCAAGCAGCTTTCTATCTATCTGCTTGCTCTAGGGATTCTTTTTCCCTGAAGCCTTTATGTCAGAAATGTTTAAATAAATCACCAGCTGCCCTACCAACTCTTCAATGCAAACCTGTGCTCACAAATACTTACTCGACAAGCCTACCACATGGCAGCTAGAAAGGGATGTCTCGGGGCTTCCGCCTGGCACTGCACATACCTGCAGCTCCGAGAAATCTCAGAACTGGGCATTCTTACAGCTTACGAGTTACATTTTTAGACAAGAATCTTTCTCAAATGTCCTAATGTTTCTTTGCCTGCCCTTAACCAGACTGACCCAAATCAACTCAACACTCTCCTAATCCCCTACAAGGATTGTTTTTCTTTTTTTTGAATTGGAATCTTACTCTGTCACCCAGGCTGGAGTGCAGTGGCACTGCTGGGCTCAGGCGATCCTTCCACCTCAGCCTTCCAAGTAACTAGAGCGACCACGCCGGCTAATTTTTTATTTGTTGTAGAGACAGGGTCTCGCCAAGTTGCCCAGGCTGGTCTCAAACCCACGGGTTCAGGCAGTCCACTTGCCTCAGCCTCCCAAAGTGCTGGGATGAAAGCTGAGCCCCCGAGCCCGGCCTCATACAAGGATTCTTTATAAGGCATCAACCCTATAGCCAGGCGCTGTGTGTCAAGTGCTTACGATTCAAAGACAAAAAAGCATGGACTGCACTTCAAGGCCCACACAGGCAAGTGCCCCAACTTGGTGACGGGGAGGGAGCTGAGGTCAGAAGTGGCAACAACCACTTGTAAGAGGCAAAAATAGACGTCCAAACTGGAGACACCACGTGGTCCAGAGAGTCCTCAGGCAAAAGCCAAGGGATGCGCTGGCAGATGAGAGCAGCATGGGCCTGGAAGAAAGCAGGGCATGGTAGACAAGCTTGGCAATCATCACCCTTGGAACCTGGGACCTGAGAGCAGAACTGAAGAAGAAGGCCTAGACACGGACCGCCCCTGCAAGGCCAGAGCAAGGAAGAGGACACATTGTGGCAACAGATGTGTCAAGCACAGGGGAGGCCAACCCTGGAAAAGCCAAGGCCGCGTGGCAGAGTGAACACCAGACTCCACTCAGCAAGGAGACCCACGGCCACTCACGCAGAGACACACGCAGAGCCTTGCGCCCCACGTCATCCTCTCGTTTGCTAACGAAAATAAAAATACTCTGCCTCTCGGATCATGAATCCCAGAATTAGAGCACTGGAGATCATTCTAACTAATCTTCTGATTTAGGCCGTAAGGAAAGCGGAGTCCAGAAAAGGAGTTCTTAATGTCTGCCCCGACCACACCCACTGGCGCAGAGAAGGGACCAGGACCCGAGGACTGCCAGAGTCTGTGCTCTGCCACACTCTCCGCCCACCCGCCACCGCCGGCGTGAATTGGCATCGCTTCTAATGCCTCTCAAAGCTCGTCTCAAACACATCATGATGACCACTGATGTGAATTCTAATGACAATAGAGTTTCCCCCAGAATTGCTGATGCTGCAGTAATAACAATCTTTCATAAAGTGATGGGGAAATATCCTTAGAGCCATTTAGATCACTCTTTTCCCACAGCAGTCATCTTAGAAAATGGAATGTAGATTCGCTGGCACAACTCAGTGATATGTTTTATCATTTTGTCATTATAAATAGTCAAAGTTCAGGATAAGAGTGATAACATAAATTTACCCTTAATGCATATAATGGAGTCTATGTGCTTAATAACTAATAGAGTAATAGCAACTGAAAACACACATGCTATGGTAAAGAAATGCTTTGGAAACGAGCATAATTATTCTCACTCGTGAACAGTGGTGCTCTTTCCCAAAGACATGAGATCCAGTGTCAGTCTTATCTTTGTCCAGAATATTCTTACACGTCAGTGATTGCTAGGATACAACACCAACCTGTTCTCAGAAAAAGAAACAACCATCATTCTTCATAAGAAAACAGAAAGGTCATCTAAACCTTCCTAATACTAAAAACTCACATGAACGCCTGAAACATCCTCATTAGATAATTTTGAATCAATCTCCATAAGAGTTTTGTGGCTGACTTTTAGATTCCTTAAGCAAAATATGGTATATAGTGGCCTATATGCTAGATTTCACCAGTATATTGAATTCATCCATGTCACTTAGTTATATCCACACTGAAAGGAAACATCAGAAAGCACTGAGATAGCTATGTGACTGAGAAACTGCCCAGAAGCCTATATGTTGCTTAAAATGTTTCTCCTAGTCTCTCGAAGCTAAATCCCTAAAGTACTAAAGAAGGACATTCCAACTGACTTTACAGTTGTGTTGAAATACTATGAAAACCAGACCCGTGGGGTCATAAGCCTGCTCACAACAATAAACACCTTAGCAATGAACAGTCTTACCACAGCGTTCTGTCACAAGGGCCTCTCCCCATCCTGGACCACTTATTAAAAAGTTCAGTTATTCCATTAAGAGAGCAGACACTAGGAATTGGTCAACGGCAATATGCAAGTAAAGCATCTTTTAAGTAAGCTTAACAGCTTCCCACGAACTTTTTTTAGATCACCAAACTCCACAGCAAATCAGGAACTGCCTAGATTTCTCTTATGTCATAGGATCTCTGCCATTCCAACTAAAACTTTATTTCCAGTTAAATGTCATTGTAACTTTGCTATGTTCACATTTTCTTGGAGAAAGCCTACAACCTCACACGTTACCAGTAGATAAAACTTCAAGAGGACATAATGTTAAGAGGGAGACAGATTCTCTGCCTTGTGTTTCCACTCCTGATCCACAGCAGGACTTGAAAGGGCTCATTATCTTGAAATGGGAGCATTACTGGCCTGGTGCAAACACCTGAAAATCACCCTGTCATGTTCCCAACCATTAAAACATCATACTTTCTGAGTTGTCAAGTAGCTTGCTTCATATACCAACATCTTTGGGCTACCCTGGATGTTCGTGTCTTATAAAAAATACAACTGAGAGGTCAATTCTCTTAAGACTACAAACAATTGAAACCGTTGAACTACGAAACTACCCAAGCACAGAGGATCCCAGGGCGACTGACAGGCTAATAATTACAAATGAGTAGCCAAAGTACCAGATGGTGCATTTTGCAGAGATATCTCTTAAAACGTTGCTCGGGAAGACAAGCAAAGAGGCTCACAAACACAGACAATACCAAGTTAAAAACAGGTGATAGCATTAACTCTTATCCACCCCCCCACACACACACATCATCGGAGGAGTGCTAACAGGGCTCCTGATGCCTCCCTTTTCTGCCTCTAGCCCACACCACACTGAAAGGAACATGGCATTTATTTTTAATTTTTTTTTTATTTTTATTTTTTTATTTTTGAGTTGGAGTCTCGCTGCATCGCCCAGGCTGGAGAGCAGTGGCACACTCATGGCCACCCCTGCGTCGACCTGCGGGGCTCCGGCAATCCTTCTGTCTCAGCCTTCCAAGTAGCTGGAACTACAGGTACACACCGCCCCGCTTGGCTAATTTTTTTATTTATTGTAGAGACAAGGCCTGACCATGTTGCCCAGGTTAAAGTGCTGGGATTATAGGTGTGAGCCACCACGCCTAGCAGAACATGTCATTTAACTAAAGGAGGTGGGACCAGAGGTCATTAAGATTGCTTGAAACTACTTCTGGAAGCCGCCTATTCACGCCTAACTACCTCCCACAACCCTCAAACAAATATTAAAGGAAGTAAAGACGCGGAACAAATTCTCAGGACTAAACTAAGCTAACGGCACAAAAAATGGTGTATAGGTAACTTTATACAACATAGTCAGGAGTTGCTTAACAACAAGCATAGCTGGGATAGGTGGCTCATGCCTGTCATCCCAGCACATTTGGGAGGCTGAGGCGAAAGAACTGCCTGAGTCCAAGAACTCAAAACCAGCCTGGGCAACTTGGCGAGACCTCATCTCTACAATAAAACCAAAAAAAAAAAATTAGCTGGGCATGGTGGCACATGCCTGTAGTTCCAGCTACTTGGAAGGCTGAGCCCAGCAGGTCGAAGTTGCGCTCCAGCCTGGGCGACAGAGTGAGATTCTGACTCAAAAATGAAAAAAATTAAAAAAAACAAGCATTGTTGAGTGAATTCACTGGTAGGTAAATTCATGGTTGCGTGAAAGCACAGAGTGTACTAACACAAACCCAGATGGCAGAGCCTGCTGTGCACCTAGCTTGGGTTAGGCTACAAACCTGTATAGCATGTAACTGTACTGAACACAGTAGGCAACTGTAACACAATGGTTACAAGTTTGTGTAGCTAAACATATCTACATAGAGAACAGAAATGTTTCAACTCCATTCTAACCTCGGGGCCCCACCTCGGTGTATGTGGTCTGTGGTTGACCTAAATGCCATCATGTGGCCCATGACTGCACATGTTACTATGAGGTTCATGGTTTCTGAGCAAAATCTCGGGCAGAGTGAAAGACCATTATTACAGTCAAAAGCTTCCTTACAGCGCACACAGATGTGAATTCAACACACCAAAGAACAAAATCCTCCTCAGTAGATGCACAGTGCCCCAGTTTCAAAAGCCCAAAGCAAGTAAGGACCAAACGAATGACTTGCCACGACTTGGGCTCTCCGAAGTGGAGATAGTTAATGCTGTAGAGGTCCATGTCCTCCGTGTGCCAGGCGAACGTGGTCTTCCACATGCCGAAATAGAGGTAGGGGGTGTTGACGCCCTCGATGGAAATCCCGCACTCTTCTTCGACCACGTCCAGGACCGTATTCAGGCGAGCTATGTTCCATTCGTCCACACCCTAGAGCCAGGAGAGACAGAGAAAAAACAACCAAGTGGATTTTTTGGTTTTGTTTTCAGAGGCAGGATATTCCTCTGTCACCCAAGCAGGAGTGCAGGGGCACAGTCATGGCTCCAAGGCTCAAGCTATCCGGCTGCGTCAGCCTCCCAAGTATCTGTAACTCTCATTGTTTGTGCCTCCATACCTTGCTAAATTTTTTTTTGGCGGGGGGGGGGGGGGGGGGGG
>NW_007070630.1:79698-80987 GCF_000164805.1 Carlito syrichta | reverse complement strand
AATTTTTTTTTGGGGGGGGGGGGGGGAGAGAGAGACAGGTGAGGGTAGAGACAGGGTCTCACTATGTTGCAGACTAGTCTTGAACTCCTGGCCTCAAGCAATCCTCCCACTTCAGCTTCCCAAAGTGCTGAGATTACAGGCCTGAGCCACTGCACCTGGTCCACACATGTCAATAAACTATGATAGATGGAATTTACACATCAAACCACTATTCGCCAAAAGCACTCTATTACATATTTTAAATGACTAAGAAATGGAAAATAGAGCAATCATTATTTGAGAGCCACATTCATATACTTATTCTCATTCATCCAAGATGACTACCAGCATGGTGTGATTCTGTATGGTTTCTGAACATTAAAGCCCACTCCCCAAGTTGTTATTCGAAGAAAAACCATTGATTCAAAGCAGATGATCTGCTGTGTGCTTTCCACCTTTGGCACGCCTTCTTGTTTTGGCATTTCAGGTTTAGGGATTATTGTTTGCTTGCTTTCTGCACATTAGTCTAGAGGTCAAATTCAACACAAAACATCATATCAAGAAAACCAACAGGAAAATACATCTTCTATTGTCCCTCTCTCGTCCCCATCCATCTCAATTTTGGCCAGGGATATATCGTTTCCTAAACACTCCACTCTACTAACTGGGAACACTTGTGGAACTATCCTAAACTACAGAACACAGTGAGTGTACTGATCCTTAAGCTAGATATTAACCTTTTATGTTGATGAAAACTTTATTTTTTATTTGATTTTATTTGAGTCAGTGTCTCACTCTGCCGCCCAGGTTAGAGTGCAGGCAGCAAACTCACAGCCACCACAGCCTTGACCTGCTGATCTCAGGTGATCCTTCTGCTTCAGCCTTCCAAGTAGATGGAACTACAGGCAAGTGCTACCATGCCTGGCTAGTTTTTTGATATATTGTAGAGATGAGGTCTCATCAAGTTGCCAGGGTTGGTCTCGAACCCGTGAGCTCAGTCAATTCTCTCACCTTGGCCTCCCAAAGTGCTGGGATTATAGGCGTGAGCTACCACGCCTGGCCTGATAGGAAATTTTAAATATGTAATGCCTACTAAAAACACTTAGTGGTGGCTCACACCTGTAATCCCAACACTTTGGAGGTGGAGGCGAGCATACCGGCTGAGTCTAGCAATTGAAGACCAGCCTGGGCAACATGGCAAGACCTTATCTCTGCAATAAATAAAAAAAACCAGCGGGCGTGATGGTGCAAGCCTCGACCTCCTGGGCTCCGGCGATCCTTCCGCCTCAGCCTTCCAAGTAGCCGGAATT
>NW_007070630.1:78928-79676 GCF_000164805.1 Carlito syrichta | reverse complement strand
GATGAGGTCTTGCTGCCCAGGCAGGTCTCAAACCCACGGGCTTGGGCAATCCACTCACCTCAGCCTCCCAAAGGCGCGGGATTACAGGCTGAGCCACTGAGCCTGGCTTATAATGTAGTTTTTTAACAGCAACCTAATATGACTGGTGATGGTGGAGAGAGAGAAAGCTACAGTCACTGATAGAAGAATTAAGGTAATAGGAAGAGATTCTGGCTTTATTAGAATTTCTCTCAGCCGCTCAGAAATTTTTATGAACCATCTTTCCCATATATTTTTCTGATAATCAAATTTTTTTGTTTAACTTTTAAATTTTTCATTTTAAAGATGCGGGATACAATTCAGGGTCAGGTATACAAATGTTCATTATGCAGGTTCCCGTGTCCATGAGGTGTGCCCCCTCCCACCCAGGCAGCCTCCCTCAACTGCAATCCCACCCTCCCTCCCCAGGCAGCTTCTGGCTACTGCGAGTCCCTTTCTTATAGTATTATGATAATTGTTCATGGTCCACTTATGAGTGAGAACATGTGGTACTCTCTTCTTTGTTTCTGTAGATAATCAAACTCTTAATATCAGAGATTGGGCATGTAAAAACGACAATGTCTTTAAATCCATTTCAACCTCTTCCTGGAGTTCTTAAAGTGGGGCAATTAATTTATTTATGTCTACTGAAGTAGCCTTCTCCGGTAACTAGGCCAATTGCCTCACATATGACCACGTCTAGCATTTTTTTTTTTTTTTTTTTTTTTTG